>NW_019429597.1:0-736 GCF_002814215.2 Seriola lalandi dorsalis
AGGCATAAAAATGTCAAAAAATGTAAAAGTATAGTAGGGAATAAATTGTCATAGAATAGTAAAGCATAAAAATGTGAAAAAATGTCACAGTATATTAAGGCACAAAATGTCATAGTATAGTAAGGCATAAAAATGTCAAAAAACATCATAGTATAGTAAGGCATAAAAATGTCAAAAAATGTAATTTTATAGTAACGCATTAAATGTCATATTATAGTAAGGCATAAAATGTCATAGAATACTGAAGCATAAATTTGTCAAAAAAGGTCATAGCATAGTAAGGCATAAAACGTCATAGTATAGTAAGGCATAAATTTGTCAAAAAACGTCATAGTATACTAAGGCATAAAATGTGAAAAAATGTCATAGTATAGTAAGGCATAAAATGTCATATTATAGTAAGGCATAAAAATGTCAAAAAAAGTCATAGTATAGTAAGGCATAAAAATGTCAAAAAATTTCATAGTAGAGTAAGGCATAAAATGTCATAGAATAGTGAAGCATAAAATGTGAAAAAATGTCATAGTATAGTAAGGCATAAAATGTAAAAAAAAAGTCATAGTATACTAAGGCATAAAAATGTCAAAAAATGTAAAAGTATAGTAAGGCATAAATTGTCATAGAATAGTAAAGCATAAAAATTTGAAAAAATGTCACAGTATATTAAGGCATAAAATGTCATAGTATAGTAAGGCATAAAAATGCCAAAAAACATCATAGTATAGTAAGGCATAAA
>NW_019429598.1:0-608 GCF_002814215.2 Seriola lalandi dorsalis
TGAGATTTAGATAAACTGTGTTCTGAAAACAGACTGAAAGAGTTTCAGGAAGAAATTTGTTGTTTTGAAAACAAAAATGAAGTTTAAACCATCAATAGGTCAAGATGAAGTAATGTGCTGCTTTATGATATACATACAAATATACTGTAATTCACACTGAGTTTTCTAAAATGAAGATTATCAGAAACGGAAACAAAATTATAAAATAAATCTCATTTCCTGTCTGAAAAAAATCTGAAGTAAAAACGGCTGGGGATTTTTTTTACACATCATGTAAAGTAGCATCCATAAGATGTACATTTGATAAACCTATATCTCACCATTATGAACTGGACATTTAGCTTTCATGTCATTGACCAAGTAGAACGATACAAAAATGAAATAAAACTACAGATCCAAAACTCATCAAATGACACAAGAAGATCAAAAAGTAAAACTGCTGATGAACAAACTGTCACAGAAGTGAAACAGTCAGAGCATCAGGACAGTGGATATAAACTACTATACAATGTTTGACTCAAAACAAGATGCTGAGAACCAGGATAATGAACAGCTCTGATTTGTAAAGTTTGTCTCCTGATGATGTGATACAGCTTCAGCAGTTTGTT
>NW_019429599.1:0-493 GCF_002814215.2 Seriola lalandi dorsalis
ATCTATGTCTCTGTTGTTGTTTTGGTTGCTGGTTTGCTGCCGGTACTTTATGCGGGTTCAGATTTAACTATTGAACAACTTGTTTAATAGGTCAGGGGCCCGACTGAAAGGGGCCCCGAGACAGCTGCAGATTCTCTGAGGGAGGATAAAGTGTTCAGACGCTTAATGGAGAAATAAGGCAATTTAGAAATTCTCCTTTACAAGTTATAATCCTGCATCCAAAGCGTTACTTGTGTTATATTATTCTATATTAGTTATTGTATTATTCCAGATGTGTTAACTAATTCATTCAAATGTATCACTGACCTCTTGTGACCTATAGTGTCTTTTAATATTTCTGTCTGAGGGATTTCTCTGAATCTTAATTACATCATAATATTTCTGGGTGGGATATGTGAGTTTTGTTGACAGACCTGTGAGTAAAGAGACTGTCTCACCTCCCATCAGCCTCTTTCTGCTGATTTCTGTAGTTGTGAATCACGTCACTGCAGCT
>NW_019429600.1:0-695 GCF_002814215.2 Seriola lalandi dorsalis
TGCATACTTCCAGTTTGTAATGTAGGCTTTTGTCTAACCCTGATGACATGATCTGGGTTATTCCCCTCAGCCAAGACAAAGAGACACCGTACGAATGTTTTCACCAAAGACTTTACACATGATTCCTTTAACCTGTTTTATCTAGAGAGTATTTCTTTTCACACTCTTCCTCTCCAGATATTTTCCAGTTGTAGGTCTCCTTGCATGTTTCAGACAAGCCTACATTTTCAATAATGACTGGATTTGAGGACAGTAACATTCATTTTGCAGAATCTTTATTTTTCTTTATCGCCAGCACCTCGGTTAAGTATGAGGTAAATCTTCTTAATTGCCTTGATTGCCTCTCATAAATTAGCTTTTTGATATTACCTGTCCAATATTTCCACAGAAAGTGTCCTTAAACACCTCTAAAGAGGATATTTTTTTACAACAGCCCCTGCCTGCTACAGCTAGATATGAATAATGTTACTGACTAAAAAATAATGGTTCATGTTCACTGGAATGTATTGCTTAGTTTTTAAAGTTTCCCCATCTGTTATGAAGGTGATTTTCATACTTTACTGGCCCGAATTATAAAAGCAAGGTTTGCTTTTATAATATCTGGCATAACAGTTTAAGGTTGATGGACTAATAGATGTAAATTCACAGCTGTAGTCCTTCATATCAACCAACGGACTTTATGTCTTCTTCCAAAA
>NW_019429601.1:0-909 GCF_002814215.2 Seriola lalandi dorsalis
TAAAAAGTCATAAAAACGTCATAATATAGTAAGGCATAAAAAGTCATAAAAACGACATAGTATAGTAAGGCATTAAAAGTCATAGTATAGTAAGGCATAAAAAGTCATAAAAACGTCATAATATATTAAGGCATAAAAAGTCATAAAAACGACATAGTATAAAAAGTCATAAAACGTCATAATATAATAATTCATAAAAAGTCATAAAAACGACATAGTATAGTAAGGCATAAAAAGTCATAAAAATGTCATAATATAGTAAGGCATAAAAAGTCATAATATAGTAAGGCATAAAAAGTCATAAAAACGTCATAGTATAGTAAGACATAAAAAGTCATAAAAACATCATAATGTAATAAGGCATAAAAAGTCACAAAAACGATTTAATATAATAAGGCATAAAAAGTCATTAAAACCACATAAAAAGGCATAGTATAGTAAGGCATGAAAAGTCATTAAAATGTAATAGTATTTTAAGGCATAAAAAGTAATAAAAACATCATAATATAGTAAGGCATAAAAAGTCATAAAAACGACATAGTATAGTAAGGCAAAAAACTCATGAAAAAGTCATAGTAAGGCATAAAAAGTCATAAAAACGTCATAATAAGGCATGAAAAGTCATAAAAACGACATAGTATAGTAAGGCATAAAAAGTCATAGTATATTAAGGGATAAAAAGTCATAAAAACGACAGTATAGTAAGGCATAAAAGGTCATGAAAACAACATAGTATAATAAGGCATAAAAAGTCATAAAAACGTCATAATATAATAAGGCATGAAAAGTCATAGTATAGTAAGGCATAAAAAGTCATAAAAATGTCATAATATAGTAAGGCATAAAAAGTCATAAAAACGTCATAATATAGTAAGGCATAAAAAGTCATAAAAACGTCATAATATAGTA
>NW_019429602.1:0-3214 GCF_002814215.2 Seriola lalandi dorsalis
TGGGATACCCCCCTACCCCCTGACATGTATGATGGCTGGAGAAGCTGGCAAGAGTCGCTTCAGGATCTTCAGGGACTGCATATCCCTCGCACATATGTCTCCTTTTCCATTTCACAAGCTAAGTGTATTGAGCTTTGCATGTTCTCTGATGCCTCAGTCAGAGCTATAGCTGCAGTAGCTTATCTGAAAGTCACACACGGAGATGGACACACTGAAGTTGGCTTCATCATGGGTAAGGCCAAACTGGCTCCAGTACCAGAGCCTACCATCCCCAGACTGGAGCTCTGCGCCGCGGTGCTCGCTGTGGAGCTATCAGAGCTCCTCACAGAAGAAATTGACATTGAAATTGACAAAACTACATTCTACACCGACAGTAAAGTGGTGTTAGGATACATAAACAATCAGCGGAGAAGATTTCACGTATATGTAAACAATCGTGTCCAGAGGATCAAGCAATCTTCTCTACCAGACCAGTGGAGATATGTTTCAACAGAGCACAACCCAGCTGATCATGGCTCTAGGTCTGTAGCAGCAGGGAAGCTTGCCAGCACCTCGTGGTTATGTGGTCCAGCGTTTCTTTTGCAGTCTGAGAGCACAACACCTGAAAAGGGTCCATTTGAACTCATTAACCCAGAGTCAGACGTTGAAATTCACTTTAAAGTGTCAGTGCTTGCCACCACAGTGTCTACAAGTCATTTGGGTTCAGCACGCTTTGAGCGCTTTTCTAAGTGGACATCGCTCATCAAAGCAGTAGCTCACCTTCATCACATCTCTCACAGCTTCATCAAATCCAGAGAAGACACCAGTTGTGCAGGCTGGCACCTCTGCAGGACAAGTCTCACAGATGAAGCTTTAAGTCAAGCAGAACACACGGTGATCAGATGTGTCCAGCATGAAGTATATTCAGAAGAAATCAAATGCATCATGTCAAAACGAGATCTGTCCTCCAGCAGTTCTCTTTACAAGCTTCATCCACTCATTGATGAAAATGGCCTACTGCGGGTAGGAGGACGCCTTGCAGAGTCAAAGTTGTCAAGCCATGAAGCCAACCCTCTTCTGATCCCAGGCAAACACCACATTGCTACACTGCTCATCCGTCATCATCATGTGGCTGTGAAGCATCAAGGAAGGCACTTTACTGAGGGAGCAGTCAGAGCAAGTGGCCTGTGGATAGTCGGAGCCAAGAGGTGTATTAGCAGCATTATCTATAGATGTGTGACTTGCAGGAAGCTACGAGGCAGAGAGGAGCAGCAAATCATGGCAGATTTGCCAGCCGAACGCTTACAGACTGACCCCCCATTTTCTTATGTTGGCCTTGATGTATTTGGACCATGGGAGGTCATTGCACGCCGCACTAAAGGAGGACAAGCCAACAGTAAGAGATGGGCGGTTTTGTTTACCTGTATGTCCACGAGAGCTGTTCACATCGAAGTCATTGAAACTATGAGCTCTTCTAGTTTCATCAATGCACTTCGCAGATTCTTCGCGATCAGAGGTACTGCTAAGCAGTTGAGGTCAGACTGTGGCACCAACTTTGTCGGTGCAGCAAGGGAGCTAAAGCTGGATCCTCCAAAGCCTGGTGAGACGAGTGTAGACGACTACCTCCTCAATCAGAGATGTTCATGGGTGTTCAATCCGCCCCACTCATCACACATGGGTGGTGCGTGGGAGCGCATGATAAGAATTACACGGCGTATCCTGGATTCAATGCTCTTACAAGTGAGCCACTCTAAGCTGACTCATGAGGTTCTGATAACCCTGATGGCCGAAGTTACAGCTATTATTAATGCAAGGCCTTTAGTGCCTGTCTCCACTGACCCAGAAGCTCCTCTGATCTTAACCCCTTCAACTCTACTCACTCAGAGGTTTGGCTCCCTCTCACCTTCCTCTGGAGATTTCACCAAAGCTGACATGTTTAAACATCAGTGGAAGAGGGTTCAAGTTCTTGCTGACACTTTCTGGGCTCGATGGCAGAAAGAATACCTCAACATGCTCCAGAGCCGTCAAAGGTGGCAGCTCAGAAGACCAAACATGAAGGAAGGAGACATTGTTCTTTTAAAGGACAAGCAACTGAAAAGAAATGAGTGGCCAACAGGAGTCATAGTGAAGGCTCTTCCAAGTAAAGATGGAGTTGTCAGGAAGGTGGAAGTCAAGATTACCCACAACAAGACTAAAAAGACCTTCTTCAGACCTATTTCTGAGTGTATTCTTCTCTTATCTCCTGAGATTATGTGAATTTGTTATTGTGGCATTTTTGAAATAATGCCAGGCGAGGAGTGTGTTGGAACTGTTTGTGCCTGCAGTTGCAGTAGCACCTTTTCGCCTATAGAGGGCGCAGTGCGTTTATTTACCTGTGTGATTTACAGGAAGTGAGGTACCTGGAAGTTTTTATTTTCTGCTTCATAATGAGAGATACTCAGTCGTCCAGCTGTTTGTTTTGCCCTTGTACTGGCAATATAAGTGAGTACATTTCTACACATCATTGTTAGAGTGCAAAGTGTTTGGTTAAATTTGACACTACGTATTTATTATAACGATCGAGACCCGATCGCGGACTTTTCCGCCGCAGATCTGTAAATGTTAGATCCGCTATTTTTTGCAATGTATGTATCTTGGTTGTTAATTTATGTTTCTGTACTCTGTGTTTCAGTTTCACAATTTTTGGCATTAAACCTGTCCAACCACAACTGCTTGCCTGTTCCTTGGAGGTCATGATGTCCATAAAGAGTTTAGCTGGCTGTGAATCCCAGTACACGACAGGAGTCACACTGGGTGTAACAGTACAGTGAAATTATAGCACTCAACGAGGGATGACGACAAACTGTTGGACACTGACTAGAGAGCCAGTGACAGACACACACTCTCCTTCACCAGCACTTCTCAGCCAAGCATAATGGAGACAACAGGGGCTCGTGGTCAAGATTCTGAGGAGACCAGATCACTCTCTGCTCGCTCCTTAACGTCCTCAAAATCTTCAGGAAGGCTGACTGTCAGATCATCAGCAGGAGCTTCAAGAAGGTCAGCCACATCAAGCAGAGCAAGTATGGCAGCAGCAAAAGCTCAAGCGGAAGCACAGGCTGCCAAAGCCAGGTTAGCCTACGCAGAGAAAGAAATGAGCATCAAGGTCGAAAAAGCTCGCTTAGAAGCAACTCTTGATGTACTTGAGCTACAGAAAGAGGCCGATGCCGCCATGGCCAAAGCAGAGGTGATGGAG
>NW_019429603.1:0-350 GCF_002814215.2 Seriola lalandi dorsalis
AGTTCATCATAAAGTACTTACTGATGCAGCAGAGAAATGAAGCTGTTGCCACGGTGAAGCTCCTCATTGTTGCATTTAATCGAGTCACAGTACAAAGATCGTTTGAACCACTGAGCTCATATAAAGAGGTTTAGATGGGCGGAGTGTCTTTTGTTTTTTCATCTTGCTCGTCACACTCACGAGCCAATGTAACGCAATGTCTCGCATATACACTCTATTGTAGCTCCAGCAAATAATGTAAACTTTGAAAAAGGACCTAACTGGAAAGTTTGTGTCACAGTCCCCTCTTCCTGTTTGTCTCCCCTCCTGTGTATGTGTGTGTCTGTGTGCTTCCCTTGCCATCAGGTGAC
>NW_019429604.1:0-774 GCF_002814215.2 Seriola lalandi dorsalis
AAGCTTTATATTTTGGTGAATGTTACCATTTTTCTCTATATTTTGGACAGGTGCTCCTGTGGAAACTGTGCAACCATGCCCACAGAAACTGAAAATATCTGTTGCTAGGAGATACCACAGGTAGCATTCTCACTGGACAAACTAATCAGTAATTTGTTTTGATTACATTACATTTATAACAAACCATAGCATTTACCATTTGCAATTCACTGTAGGTTACCAGACAGCTATGGGAGATCGTGGAAGATTGACCATGTATGGTCGGCCGTCCTGGGTTGGAGCCGCTCTGCCTCTTTGTGTTCTGCCTGCAACATGTACCGCACTGACTATGGTCCTTTACGGTTGAGAGGAATACACCAGTACATTTTGCGTCTTTGTAAAAACATAGTTTCAATCTAAATAAAAGATGTTAGGCAGTCTTGTTTTACTTCAGTGCACATACTTTTACAATGGTAACAACACACCACAAATGGAGTAACACACCCTCAAATAAATTAGTTTAGCTGCTCTTTGATTTGTTACGTTCTTCTATCAGCAGATAGTGTGCATATAATATATGAATTCAGAGGAGTCATTTCTTTAGTAACAATCAAGCATTTATTTACATCAAATGAGGCACTTATAATCAGTGATAATAAAAAACTGTAGGATTCACTGGATCCATAAGAAAAAATTGTGAGACACATTATAGATATACAGGGGTTGGACAATGAAACTGAAACTCCTGGTTTTAGACCATAATAATTCATTAGTATGGTGTAGGGCCTCCTTTTG
>NW_019429605.1:0-760 GCF_002814215.2 Seriola lalandi dorsalis
CCATTTACTGCTTCCTTCATTGCTTTTTGTTTTGTTTTGTTAAAAGAGTGAATGAAGTTGTGACGGTCTCCGCTGAGAGAGGAGAGGAGAAGCTACTAGCCCTCTCTCGCTGTCACTTCTAGTCGCGTTGCTCTCCTCCCCAGTAATGTTAAATTTAGCACAGAAAAAAACATAATAGTGGTAATTTAAATAGCGGTTGATGGGATTTATTAACCCTCAGGGGTCCCTCTGTCCTTTTTTGGACATTTTCTTCACTTTTCTTTTTTGATTTGCTGATCATTTTGGCTGTGTTACAGCTGAAGGTATGGATTTCTGCAAGAAAGTTTCTTTTTTGACATATTTTTAAAATCTAATGTCAGTTACTGTTACAGGTCTATTATACACTGGTAACACATTTTGTACCCTCTGGGGTTCCTCGCGTCCAAAAAAGGACACACAAAGAAAATGCTATAAAATTATCATATATCAATATTTTTTTCTGCTTTTTTTGCACACATCTCTTAAACCACTTCAGTTCTGCTCAAACCTACCAAATGTTTATTCTTTTTCAAGATTTTAACCCTTTAAATGCCAGTTTGAAGACATGTTGCCTCTTGTTTTATAAAAAAAAAAAACAACACAGAATATGAGATATTTCCCACATAATACATGATGGAGGGATGTGACATTGTTTTATATCAGAGTCTTTTATATCAAGACACTTCTCAAAACCAGAATATGATCAGGGTGACTTTTGAACACTGGAAATAAATCATGTACT
>NW_019429606.1:0-557 GCF_002814215.2 Seriola lalandi dorsalis
CAGACACACAACCTACACACACACTACCAACAGATACACAAACAACAGATACACAACCTACACATGCACAACCTACAGATACACAAACAACAGACACACAACCTACACACACACTACCAACAGATACACAAACAACAGATACACAACCTACACATGCACAACCAACAGATACACAAACAACAGACACACAACCTACACACACACTACTAACAGATACACAAACAACAGATACACAACCTACACATGCACAACCAACAGATACACAAACAACAGACACAGAACCTACACACACACTACCAACAGATACACAACCAACAGATACACAACCTACACATGCACAACCAACAGATACACAACCAACAGATACACAACCTACACATGCACAACCAGTAGTTACACAACCAACAGATACACAACCTACACACACACTACCAACAGATACACAACCAACAGATACACAACCTACACATGCACAACCAACAGATACACAACCAACAGATACACAACCTACACACACACTACCAACAGATACACAACCAACAGATACACAACCTACA
>NW_019429607.1:0-1595 GCF_002814215.2 Seriola lalandi dorsalis
TTTTTATGCCTTACTATACTGTGTCCTTTTTAGGACTTTTTATGCCTTACTATACTATGACTTTTTATGCCTTACTATACAATGACGTTTTTATGACGTTTTATGCCTTGCTATGCCATGAAATTTTTATGACTTTTTATGCCTTACTATAATATGACTTTTTATGCCTTACAATACTATGACGTTTTCATAACTTTTTATGGCATACTATACTATGTCGTTTTTATGACATTTTATAGCTTACTATACCATGACTTTTTATGCCTTACGATACTATGTCCGTTTTATGACTTTTTTGCTATACAATACTATGAGGTTTTCATGACTTTTTATACCTTACTATACTATGACGTTTTCGTAACTTTTTATGCGATACTATACTATGTAGTTTTTATGACTTTTTATACCTTACTATACTATGACTTTTTATGTCTTACAATACTATGACGTTTTCATGACTTTTTATGTCAACTACACTATGTCGTTTTTATGACATTTTATACCTTACTATGCTATGATGTTTTTAGGACTTTTTATGCCTTACTATACTATGTCGTTTTTATGACATTTTTGCCATACTATACTATGACTTTTTATGCCTTACTATACTATGACATTTTTATGCCTTTTTATGCCATACTACACGATGAGGTTTTTATTACTTTTTATGCCATACTATACTATTAGGTTTTTATGACTTTTTATGCCTTACTATATACTATGACGTTTTTGTGACTTTTTAGGCCATACTATACTGTGTCCTTTTTAGGACTTTTTATGCCTTACTATACTATGACTTTTTATGCCTTATTATACAATGACGTTTTTATGACTTTTTATGCCTTGCTATGCTATGACGTATTTATGACTTTTTATGCCTTACTATACTATGACTCTTTATGCCTTACTATACAATGACATTTTTATGACTTTTTATGCCTTGCTATGCTAAGACGTTTTTATGACTTTTTATGCCTTACTATTCTTTGACTTTTTATGCAATACTATACTATGACGTTTTTATGACTTTTTATGCCTTACAATACTATGACGATTTCATGACTTTTTATGGCATACTATACTATGTCGTTTTTATGACTTTTTATGCCTTACTATACTATGACTTTTTATGCCTTGCTATACTATGACATTTTTATGACTTTTTATGCCATACTACACTATGACATTTTTATGACTTTTTATGCCATACTATACTATGACGTTTTCGTGACTTTTTAGGCCATACTATACTGTGTCCTTTTTAGGACTTTTTATGCCTTACTATACTATGACTTTTTATGCCATACTATACAATGACTTTTTTATGACTTTTTATGCCTTGCTATGCTATGACGTTTTTATGACATTTTATACCTTACTATTCTATGACTTTTTATGCAATACTATACTATGACGTTTTTATGACTTTTTATGCCTTACAATACTATGACGTTTTCATGACTTTTTATGGCATACTATACTATGTCGTTTTTATGACTTTTTATGCCTTACTATACTATGACTTTTTATGCCTTGCTATACTATGACATTTTATCACTTTTTCCGCTGTACTATACTATGATGTTTTTATGCCT
>NW_019429608.1:0-557 GCF_002814215.2 Seriola lalandi dorsalis
GGAGGCTCTGAGCTTCTCTTCTGATTGGCTGACTGTTTTCTGAGTGATCCAATAAAAATATAACAGATTTCAGGTAAAAACACTCAGAGAAACCAAATCCTGCAAGGTTTGGATGGTGGGTCCAGGTGGGCGGGGCTTGGTGACTGCTTTGTTGTGACATCACAAAGTTCCAGAAGTCCTGACGACGATTAATATAGAACCTAGAACCTAGACCTTTAGACTGGATGGAGCTTAAAAACTGCAGAATTCATGGCTTATACATATGAGTGTAGCTCAGTCTACCCAGTCTGTACTGTTTAGTCATCCATTACATTTGCCATTGGAGCATTGAACCAGTTACTGTAGCATGCACAGTTTTAAACCTGGACTTAATGATTGCAGGGGGCATCTTGGGTCATATCACCAGGTTTCCGCTCTCCTCTGCAGAACAAAAAAAAAAAACAAACAAAACTACTAAAGTGCAGCCAGAAAGTTGTAGGGCTGTGACATATTGTTGTGTTGTGTTGGCTCTGTGCTGCTGCACATTGTTTGTGAAATGAAGCAGTGACTCTGAGTCA
>NW_019429609.1:0-681 GCF_002814215.2 Seriola lalandi dorsalis
TATAATTAGGCATAAAAATGCCAAAAAACGTCAAAGTATAGTATGGCAGATAAATGCCAAAAAACATCATAGTATAGTATGGCATAAAATGTCATATAAATGTCATAGTATGGCCAGGCATCAAACGAGATAGTATAGTAAGGCATAAAAATGCCAAAAAACTTCAAAGTATAGAATGGCAGAAAAATGCCAAAAAACGTCATAGTATAGTATGGCATAAAATGTCAAAAATACATCATAATATATAAAGGCATAAAATGTCATAAAAACTTCATGGTATGGCAAGGCATGAGACGAAATAATATAATTAGGCATAAAAATGCCAAAAAACTTCAAAGTATAGGATGGCAGAAAAATGCCAAAAAACGTCATAGTATAGTATGACGTAAAATGTCAAAAATACATCAATTTATATTAAGGCATAAAAGGTCATAAAAACTTCATAGTATGGCCAGGCATCAAACGAGATAGTATAGTAAGGCATAAAAATGCCAAAAAAGATCTTAGTATAGTATGGCAGAAAAATGCCAAAAAACGTCATAGTATAGTATGGCAAAAAACGTCAAAAAAACATCATAGTATATTAAGGCATAAAAGGTCATAAAAACATCATAGTATGGCAAGGCATTAGACAAAATAATATAATTAGGTATAAAAATGCCAAAAAAGATCTTAGTATAG
>NW_019429610.1:0-499 GCF_002814215.2 Seriola lalandi dorsalis
CCCGGGAACCTTGGATGGGGCTTTTAGAGGCTGGGTAGCTGGGGGTATCTCTTCCCTGGGTGATCTCTTTGATGGTCCTACCCTCATGTCTTTCAGTCAAGTTATGGAAAAATATGGCATATCAAGAAATGATCTTTTTCGTTACTTTCAGGTGAGAGATTTTATTGTAAAGGACACATCTCTGCTTGCTGATACGAATGTCACACAGATAGAGAAACAAGTACTTCTCTCTCAGGGCCATGCCTCTTCTACTTTTATACCGGTCTGAGAGACAGCTCAAATCTCAGTGCTCGGATGCTGGGGGTGGTCTGGGAGAGGGAACTGGGTGTTGTGATTACTGAGGAGATGTGGGAGGACATCTGGGATAATGCGAGAAGAATAACTGTTTGTAACCGGACAAGAGCGATGCAATTTAAGATACTGCAGAGAGCACATGTTGGTCCAAACCGTCTCTCCAAATACAGGAAGGATGTCTCTCCATTCTGTCTTAAATGTAAGA
>NW_019429611.1:0-1178 GCF_002814215.2 Seriola lalandi dorsalis
ATACTATGAGGTTTTTATTACTTTTCATGCCTTACTATACTATGACTTTTTTATGCCTTACTATACTATGACATTTTTATGCTTTTTTATGCCTTACTATACTATGAGGTTTTTATGACTTTTCATGCCTTACTATACTATGACGTTTTTTATGACTTTTCATGCCTTACTATACTATGACGTTTTTTATGACTTTTTATGCCTTACTATACTATGACTTTTTATGCCTTACTATACTATGACGTTTTTCTGACTTTTTATGCCTTACATTACTATGACGTTTTTATGACTTTTTATGCCTTACTATACTATGACTTTTTATGACTTACTATAATATGACGTTTTTATGACTTTTTATGCCTTACTATACTATGTCGTTTTCATGACTTTTTATGCCTTACTATACTATGTAATTTTCATGACTTTTTATGCCTTACTATACTATGACTTTTAATGCCTTGCCATACTATGACGTTTTTATGACTTTTCATGCCTTACTATACTATGAGGTTTTTATGACTTTTGATGCCTTACTATACTATGACATTTTTATGATTTTTTATGCCTTACTATACTATGAGGTTTTTATTATTTTTCATGCCTTACTATACTATGACTTTTTTATGCCTTACTATACTATGACATTTTTATGCTTTTTTATGCCTTTTTATACTATGACGTTTTTCTGACTTTTTATGCCTTACTATACTATGACGTTTTTATGACTTCTTATGCCTTACTATACTATGTCGTTTTCATGACTTTTTATGCTTTACTATAATATGAGTTTTTATGCTTTATTATACTCTGCTATTTTTATGTCTTTTCATGCCTTACTATACTATGACATTTTTATGACTTTTTATGCCTTACTATACTATGAGGTTTTTATTACTTTTCATGCCTTACTATACTATGACTTTTATATGCCTTACGATACTATGACATTTTTATGCTTTTTTATGCCTTACTATACTATGAAGTTTTTATGACTTTTCATGCCTTACTATACTATGACGTTTTTTATGACTTTTTATGCCTTACTATACTATGACTTTTTTATGCCTTACTATACTATGACGTTTTTCTGACTTTTTATGCCTTTCTATACTATAACGTTTTATGACTTTTACTATACTATGACGTTTTTATGACTTCTTATGCCTTACTGTACTATG
>NW_019429612.1:0-511 GCF_002814215.2 Seriola lalandi dorsalis
AAAATGCCAAAAACACCATTTTATAGGATGGCATCAAAATGTCAAAAACGGTCATAGTATAGTAAGGCAAAAATTCGGAAAAAAACGTCATAATATATTAAGGCATAAAAGATCATAATAACATCATATTATGGCGAGGCATAAGACGACATAGTATAATAAGGCATCAAAAATTCAAAAAAACATCATAATATATTAAGGCATAAAAGGTCATAAAAACGTCATAGTATAGTATGGCAAAAAATTCAAAAAAACATCATAATATATTAAGGCACAGAAGGTCATAAAAACGTCATAGTATAGCAAGGCATGAAACTACACAGTATAGTAAGGCATAAAATGCCAAAAAACACCATTTTATAGGATGGCATCAAAATGTCAAAAACGGTCATAGTATAGTAAGGCAAAAAATTAAAAAAAACATCCTGGTATGTTAACGCACAAAAGGTCATAATAACATCATATTATGGCGAGGCATAAGACGACATAATATAATAAGGCATAAAAAAAT
>NW_019429613.1:0-348 GCF_002814215.2 Seriola lalandi dorsalis
GAACAAACAACACAGGTATGAGATTCTTAAAGTGACTGAAACTAATTTACAAAAAACGACTTTATACAACACAAGAAACACATATGAACGTAATACCAGAGTTTGAAAGGGAGAATATGCAATAAACCAAAATAACATGACCTTTTCCTGGAAGCAGTTTGGATAGAGAATATGATGTGACGATATGATGGCAAAACAGCAGCTGTCACCTTCTAAATCTGAGGAAAGCTGTTTGATCCAGAAGTTGCTGATAGAAGTTGACGGGTTTAAATTAGTTCTTTCTATTACAAAGACATAAATATTTCTCTCCCTACCATTGACAGAGTGAACACAGGAAATATTTCGACA
>NW_019429614.1:0-659 GCF_002814215.2 Seriola lalandi dorsalis
TTGCAAAAGAAGAATACGTTTTTGTGAGTCTCGCCAAAAAGAGCTTTCAGAGGATCTACGATCAAGAATTGTTGATTTACATAAAGCTGGCAAGGTTTATAAAGTGATTTCAAAGACTTTAGAAATTCACCAGGCTACAGTTAGGCAAACAATCTACAAATGGAGACACTTTGGGACTGTTGCTACTCTACCAAGAAGTGGACGCCCAGTCAAATTGACACCAAGAGCACAACGAAGACTCATTAATGAGGTCAAGAAACAACCCTGAATGACAGCCAAAGATTTGAAGGCATCATTGGAACTGGCTAACATCTCTGTTCATGAGTCTACAATACGTAAAACATTGAACAAGCAGGGTATCTACGGCAGGACACCACGAAGGAACCCACTGCTTACTAAAAAGAACATTGCTGCACGCCTGAAGTTTGCAAAAGAGCACATTGACACTCCAGAGCGGTATTGGCAAAATGTTTTGTGGACTGATGAAACTAAGAGGAAACCTCATGATTTGGGCCTGCTTTGCTGCATCAGGGCCTGGGCAGCTTGCAATCATTGATGGGAAGATGAATTCCCAAGTTTATCAAGCTTATAAATTCTTCAGGATAATCTGAGAATGTCTGTACATCAGCTGAAACTCTCTAGAAAGTGGGTGATGCAAC
>NW_019429615.1:0-754 GCF_002814215.2 Seriola lalandi dorsalis
TGCCATACTATAGTATGATGTTTTTAAACCTTTTTATTACTCACTATACTATGACGTTTTATGCCTTACTATATTATGACATTTTTTCACCTTTTTATGCCTTACTATACTATGACGTTTTATGCCTTACTATACTATGATGTTTTTTCACATTTTTATGCCTTACTATACTATGACGTTTTATGTCTCACTATACTATGATGTTTTTTCATCTTTGTATGCCTTATTGTACTATGACGTTTTTTTCACCTCTTTATGCCTTACTATACTATGACGTTTTATGCCATTTTTATGCCTAACTATACTATGACGTTTTATGCCTTACTATACTATGAGGTTTTTTCTAATTTTTATGCCTTACTATACTATGACGTTTTAATGCCATTTTTATGCCTTATTATACGATGACGTTTTATGGCTTACTATACTATGATGTTTTATCACCTCTTTATGCCTTACTATACTATGACCTTTTATGCCTTACTATACTTTGTTTTTTCACCTTTTTATGCCTTACTATACTATGACCTTTTATGCCTTACTATATTATGACATTTTTTCACCTTTTTATGCCTTACTATACTATGACGTTTTATGCCATTTTTATGCCTTACTGTACTATGACGTTTTTTCACTTTTTTATGCCTTACTTCACTATGACGTTTTATGCCTTACTATACAATGACGTTTTTTCACCTTTTTATGCCTTACTATAGTATAACGTTTTATGCCCTACTGTACTATGGCGTTTTAT
>NW_019429616.1:0-5978 GCF_002814215.2 Seriola lalandi dorsalis
CCTGGACCTTACTTTATATCCACCGTTAGCCACGGGTCCCGAACAACAGGAACCCTTCCGAGGAGGACAGTGACGAGGAGCCTCGGCACCGCTCCGTACTTCACTGGAGCGTCTGTGGTGCGTGATGCGTTCGGGATCAGCTATAAAAAATGGACAGGTGAGGTGTTTAACACCTTGGCTAACAGCTATGGTTGGAACTAAACATAAATGCCAAGGTGTCCATACCTTGTCCTTTTAATGTCTTTGGCAAACAGGGAGAATCGCCACCATCCCCTTAACCACAATGGACCACTACGCACAAAGTTAAACAGTTCAATGCAGAGGCTAATAAGAGCTAAAAGAAACAACTTGCAAACAATACAGCCGTGCACCTACCCGTCTCGAGTACAAAGGAGGAAGCGGAAGGCCGGGAAGCGGGAGGGCCTTCGAGCCAGGAAGTGAGAGGACAAGAGAGGGACACGGCCCCCTTTTATTCCCTCGCCCTCTACGTTAATAGGCTACAGCGCCAGGTAAAGTGCAGAGCGGCAGACTTAAATTCAATCAGCCCCAGCATACTGCTACATTTACATGTCATAAAGTTATCAGCTACACCTGAGAATGCGATACTGTTGTAAAGCGCTGTTTCCACTTTTCCTGAAGAAAACAGACACAGCGTTGGACTGGGCGGGTGGAGGCCTCGCCTGAGCCATTTCATTGGCAGGCCTGGGAAGACGATGGGGGTTGGGATGATGGCCAGCCGTGGATCGGGCTGTCCGCCGCATGGCAGTTTCATTAATCCCTGGGGGAGTGACTGCCAGAGGGACAGAATGGGGAGGGGGCACAGGTACGACTGCAGCGGCAGGCAGTGCCAATGCAGGTGCTGTTTGGGTTTCTCTGGCCATCCGGCCAGCGGATGGGGTAGGGGTTTCCCTCACCAAAACCAACAAATCATCATCGGATGATTCGTCTTGCATCACCAGCTGGCCCGGGGGAATAGGAGGAGAATCAGAAGTGCTGCCCGGAGAAGCGACCCCAACCACGGCCTTAAGCAACGTTCGATGCACCCGCTTGACCTTGGTGAGGTCATCTAATGGTGCCACAGTGTACACAGGACCTTCTCCAGGGGGAGCCTTGATCACCCTATGCACAACTGAATTCCACTTATCCTGAATCTTGCAACGACCTCTCCTGCCCAGATCTCTCACCAACACCATCTGGCCCTCCACCAGGGGCTGTGACCGAACAGTCTGATCATGGTTCCTTTTTCGGCGCTCAGCTGCGACCTTTAACCTTTCTCGAACACCTTCAAAAGCCAGGTGCAACCGGGTCTGGTGCTCTTGCACCCAGTCATTTACTGCCCCACCAACAGGATCCTGCACTCTCCCCAACAAGAAGTCAACTGGGAGCCTTGCCTCACGGCCAAACATTAGGAAAAAGGGCGACTCCCCAGTCGATTGGTGGGGGGTGGTGTTATAAGCATACATTACCTGTGGTAGACAAGAATGCCAATTGCTTTTGCGAGAGGCTGGAAGGGTGCGCAACAAGTTGTGAAGCGTGCGGTTGAACCGCTCGCATTGCCCATTCCCTTCAGGATGGTAAGGAGTGGTTCGGGACTTCTCAATCCCGTAAAGTCCACATAGCTGCTGAATAAGGGCACTTTCAAAATTCCGACCCTGATCGGAATGAATTCGCACTGGGACACCAAACTTTGAAAACCACTCATTGACAAGCACCTGGGCCACAGTAGAGGCTCTTTGATCCCGAGTGGGGATAGCAAGAGTGTATTTGCTAAAAACATCAGTCAACACAAGGACATTCTCAAGCCCATTGCCGGTTGGTTCCAGCATGGTATAGTCCATTGCCAAAATTTCATTTGGCTCAGAGGCCAACAAATGCCCCATGAAGCTCCGGGCCGGTGGCCCAGAATCCTTGGCCACCTGGCACCGCTCACAGGTTTGACACCAGTGTCTCACATCAGAGGTCATACCCGGCCAATAGCACCGCTGCCTGAGCAATTCCAAGGTCCTATCCACACCTTGGTGGCCATGGTTTTGGTGAACCTCAGTGAGGACCTTTTCTTTCAGAGCAGCCGGCAAAAGAACCTGGAGAACCGCTTCCCCACCATCGGAGCGCAAAACCTGCCTATAAACCACTCCAGCCTGTTCAGTCAGCCGATCCCACTGTTTGAGGAGCACCAAAGCTAGCTGGGATAGCTGCCGGCGCTTCTCACGGTCAGGGTATTGCTTCTGCCGCCAAAGTGCACACACCTCCATGATCACAGAATCCGCCTGCTGAAGTGCAGCAATGTCAGCAGGTGGATGCTGGGGCAAAGCTTGAACAGCAGCCTGACAGGCTTCAGGCCCTTGAGCTTGCAAAGCTTGCTTCAAGGGCGGTGGAATTGCTGTACCAGAGACTATTGTGTCAAAGTCTACTACTACAGGTGGGTGCATACGGGACAGGGCATCTGCATTAGCGTTAGCTTTACCGGGACGGTAGCGAACCTCAAAATCAAAGGCTGCAAGCTGGGCTGCCCAGCGCTGCTCCAAAGCACCAAGTTTAGCTGACGACAGATGGCTAAGAGGATTATTGTCCGTAAAGACAATGCACCTGTGGCCAAGCAAATATTCACGGAACTTTTCCGTCATGGCCCATTTTAACGCCAAAAACTCCAGCTTCATGGAACTATAATTAACTGGATTGCGCTCTGTCGGCCTCAAGCCTCTGCTTGCAAATGCTATGGGCCGGATCTTTCCTTCCTGCTCTTGTGAGAGCACTGCGCCCAAGCCTCCATGACTTGCATCCACCTCTAGAATGAAGGGGAGGGCAAAGTCGGCGTATGCAAGCACAGGAGCATTGGTAAGCTTGGACTTTAAGGCCTCAAAGCTCTGCTGGTGTTCTACTGTCCACTTTTCTGAAACCTGGCGTTCGGACCGCTTGGACTTTGATCCCCCAAGCTCAGCCACCAGGCGATGTAGGGGGGCAGCCAACTTGGCAAAACCTTCCACAAAGCGGCGATAGTAGCTAGCGAACCCGAGAAAGGACCGCAGCTCCAGGATGGAAGTGGGGGGCTGCCAGTTTGCTACCACCTCCACTTTACCTGGATCTGTGGAAACACCGTTGGCAGAAATAACATGCCCTAAGTAGCTCACCTCTTGTTGAAAGAACGAGCACTTTGACATCTTGGCCTTCAGGCCCTCTTTTTGCAACCGCTGCAGCACCACCTCCAGCCGCTCTAGATGTTGCTGGAAGGTGGAGGAAAAAACTACAATATCATCCAGATACAACAGCAAGGACTGACACTGCTGGTCCCCAAAGATCCTCTGCATGAGCCGCTGGAAGGTGCTAGGTGCATTACACAGCCCAAAGGGCATGCGATTCCACTCAAAGAGCCCAAATGGAGTGCAAAAAGCCGTCTTAGGTCGATCGACCTCTGCAACTGGAACCTGATTGTACCCGCTGGCTAGATCCATGGTGGAGAACCAGCGGGCTCCGGTCAGGGCATCCAGCGACTCCTCAATACGTGGCAGGGGGAAGGCGTCCTTCCTGGTCCTGCTGTTAAGGTGTCGGTAGTCTACGCATAAGCGCAGACTGCCATCCTTTTTCTTAACCAGCACAATTGGGGAGGCAAAAGGGCTACTGCTTTCCCTTATAACCTGCGCACCCAACAGCTGGTTAATGTGCTCTTTGACCACCTCATATTCTGATGGCGGAATCCGCCGGTAGCGCTGACAGATAGGAGTGTTATCCAAAAGCGGGATTTCATGGGAAATCAAGTTAGTACAACCCAAGTCACCATCATGTGACGAAAAGACTGAGGCGTGTTTCCGCAGAAGACCTCGCGCCTCTTCCTGCTCTTCAGCTGACAAGACCGACAGGTCGACTGCATCCACCTGGTCTGGAAGCGGGGGGACCACAACCTGGGATGCTAAGGTGGCTATTTGAGATGGAATCTCTTCAACACCAGGGGGCAAACTCACCACACGAACCTCATTCAAGGTTCCCACCACTGTTCGAGGGTAGAGCAGCACATCCGAAGAACCCACGTTCACAATGGGGATGTATGCAGTACCACTCTCGACTCGAACCAGTGCTGGGGAAGCCAGAAGTCCAGCAGGAAGTCCCTGATCTGAGGGTTCAAAGAGCACCGTAGCGCCAGAGCAATGTGCAGAACAGGTAGCTAAAACCACCTGCATGGTGCCACCAGGGATGCGGCAGGCCTTCTTGCCTCGCACCTTAACTTTACCAGCGGCTTCAGAGGGAGGATCCTCGGAAGCCTGGTGGCATCTTTGTAGTGCTTGCACAACAGATTTTGGTGCTTCAGTGACAATGGGGAGACCAAACAGAGCGAGACCATGTTGCCCAAACAGCATCCTGTAACACCTTTGCAAAATATTCATCCCCAACACACCAGGTGCGGGAGGAGATTCATCAGCTGGGGGGTCCTTGACCACCAGTAACCCACACTCCGGCAACGACCTGCCACAAAGCTCGACTTCAAGCTCCAGATAGCCCAGGTAGGGAATGGGCAACCCGTTGGCCGCTCGAAGTCGCAGCCAATGGCAGGACCGAAGCCTCTCTTGGCCCCAAGCCTCAAAGTGCTGCCGGAAGAAGCTCTCCGTAATGGTTGACACCATAGACCCCGTGTCCACCAGACAAGGAACCACTACTCCTCCCATGACCACATCCACATGTGGACAAGCGGCAACTAGCTTAGCTTCTTCCCCAGCCCCTGAAGAAACTTTTGAGCCGGTGGTGGCTCCCCCCGAACTTTGGCTCTGCAGCTCGGCGGGCGCTAGTTTCCCGGATGCTGACCTGAATTATGTTGCATGCCCAGCTGAGATGAAGCGGGCGCTAAAGGTCGCGGACGGGGAAGAGCACGCCCTCCTTCGCACTCTCTGGCAAAATGGCCCGGTTGCTGACACCGTCTGCAAATTACTGGACCACGGTAAGTGGAATGATTACGCTGCTGATTGGTCTGCAGCTGAGCAAGACTATCAGTGAGCCTGTTAAGCTGTTCCTGCTGGCGCATTAACATTTCTTTCACCTCCAGCAGCTCACCAGCCTGAGGTCGATTAGCCACCGGAGGGGCACTCTGAACACCATACTGTAAACCCAGAACTGAGGGAACCGAGTGGCTCCGACCCCGCACACCTCCTGGCAACCCCTCTCGCTCCCACCTGATTGCCTCTGCCCTTGCCTCAAGCAAAGAGACAGCAGGCTGCCTGCGCACAAGTTGCTTCAACTCTCGGCGAAGGGAACCGTCAATAACGCTCTCGACAAATTGATCTCGCAATAAAACCTCTGCATTTAACATGTCACTGGGTGCACTTTGTCTCACAGAAGCCATCAGACTCATCAGCGCAAGGGAGAATTCCTGAAGCGTTTCCCCCTCTTGCTGGCGTCTAGAAAAAAAGGCTTCCTGCAAGGCAACATAAGAGTCTGTACAACCATACAGCTCCCGCAGAACAGCGATAATTCTAGCCGGGTCACTTCTCTCCGCGCTAGAACGATATTTTATTTCTTCCCGCGGCTCTCCCTCCAAGTGGTCGAAAAGAAAAAATGCCTGATCGGACAGGGAAAGGTGGCGAGCTCTCATACAGGCCTGAACCTCTTCTATCCACCCTTCTAGCCCTAGGCCTGTCCTACCCCTAAAGACTGGGCACTTCCTATCTCTGGGGATCAGGACCAGCCTCTCTGTTACAGGAGCGCTAGAGGTGGAAGGTGCTGGAAGAGGCTCGGTGGAGATGGGAGGTGCAGCGCTAGGACCAGGTACGGCCGCAACCTGCTCCCGCTGCAACCTATCATTTTCCGCCCTCAACTGTGCCACCAAATCCCTCATTTCTTGCAGTTCCCCCTCCATTACTTTACTGTTACCACTAATCCCTGGACGCTAATCTTACAACACTTAACAGGAAACCCACTGCTGCTTCGCCTCAAACTCAATGCATCCACTCACACTCAAATCACAATCCAGAAGATGGGCAAATCAGGAACAACAA
>NW_019429617.1:0-672 GCF_002814215.2 Seriola lalandi dorsalis
ATACTATGACGTATTTTTATCTTTTTATGCCTCATTATACTATTAGATTTTAATGACCCTTTATGCCTTACTATACTTTGACGTTTTCATGACTTTTCATACTTTACTACACTATTACATTTTTATGACTTGTCATGCCTTACTATACTATCTTGTTAGATGCCTGACCATACTATGACGTTTTTATGACCTTTTATGCCTTAATATGCTATGTTGTATTTTTGACGTTTTTTGCCATACTATACTATGTCGTTTTTTGTTATTTTTCTGCCATACTATTTTTTGCCGATTCTTGGCATTTTATGCCTTACTATACTATCTAGTTTGATGCCTGACCATACTATGACATTTTTATGACCTTTTATGTCTTAATATACTCTGTTGTGTTTTTTTACATTTTATGCCTAATTATATTATTTCATCTCATGCCTAGCCTTACTATGACGTTTTTATGACCTTTCTATGACCTTTTATGCCTTAATATGCTATGTTGTATTTTTGACGTTTTTTGCCATACTATACTATGACGTTTTTTGTTATTTTTCTGCCATACTATTTTTTGCCGATTCTTGGCATTTTATGCCTTACTATACTATCTTGTTTGATGCCTGACCATACTATGACATTTTTATGACCTTTTATGTCTTAATATACTCTGTTGTGTTTTTTTAC
>NW_019429618.1:0-408 GCF_002814215.2 Seriola lalandi dorsalis
GCAAAAAAACGTCATAGTATACTATGGCATAAAACGTCAAAAAAACGTCATACTATATTAAGGCATAAAAGGTGATAAAAACGTCACAGTATGGTCAGGCATCAAACAAGATAGTATAGTAAGGCATAAAAATGCCAAAAAACATGAAAGTATAGTATGGCATAAAAATGCAAAAAAACGTCATAGTATACTATGGCATAAAACGTCAAAAAAACACTACTGTATATTAAGGCATAAAGGGTCATAAAAACATCATAGAATGGTCAGGCATCAGGCAGGATATTATATTAAGGCATAAAAATGCCAAAAAAAATGAAAGTATAGTATGGCATAAAAATGCAAAAAAACGTCATAGTATACTATGGCATAAAACGTGAAAAAAACACTACTGTATATTAAGGCATAAAG
>NW_019429619.1:0-347 GCF_002814215.2 Seriola lalandi dorsalis
TTAAAGGGCCGTCCACACCAAGAACAATAATTACAACTATAATTAGGCAATATCACACTCGAGGTCGTGATGTTGTACTGAATAGCGAAGACAATCACAGCCGTGCTGACATTCAGTACAACATCACGACCTCAAGTGTGATATTGCTTTTATTGACCAGTTCTACGAGCGCCATATTAGTTAAATAAGCAACAACAGATTATGATTTGTTTGTTTATTTCATCATTTATTTGGCTATGCCAACACAAATGGTTCCATAACTGGACTGGTACTGGACTGTTGCTATGCAACACATAAACATTTTCCTGATCTGCACAGTGCACACTAGCTTGCTACTTTGTCTACAT
>NW_019429620.1:0-446 GCF_002814215.2 Seriola lalandi dorsalis
AATGGACAGCACAGTGGAGAGTGACAGGAAACAGGGAGGCAGAGAGAGGGGGAATGACATGCAGCGAAAGGCCGTCCGATGCGGGATTCGAACCGGGGCCAACTGCAGCGAGGACTGTAGCCTCTACACATGGGGCGCCTGCTTAAACCACTACGCTACACGACGCCCCTGCTGAATCCATTTTGACCAACTATTTATGTTTTTAAAATTAATATAATATGACTCTTGTGAGTTCCCCAGCTTCATGAAAGCACAATACCAAATCACTGAAACGTCCCTTTAGGGTTCGGGAAAGATGGTGGTCTTGGTTTAGAGAAAGACGATGTAAAGTACCTCACTTACAGTAGCTTCTTCAGTAGATCGTGTAAATGCAACCAAGAAGCCTTAGTGACAACCTTTTTTTTCTACAGGTTTCCGACGCTTATTATCCAGATGTTGCAAAGGTG
>NW_019429621.1:0-347 GCF_002814215.2 Seriola lalandi dorsalis
ACTTTACTATGACATTTTTTAGGACTTTTATGCCTTACTATACTATGATGTTTTTTTTTACTTTTTATGCCTTCATCTGCCTTAGTATAATATATCAGTTTTATTACTTTTTATGCCTTATTATACTATGACGTTTTTTTATGACTTTTTATGCCTTTCTCTGCCTTAGTAAAATATATCATTTTTATTACTTTTTATGTCTATACTATGACATTTTTTTTATGACTTTTTATTCCTTACTATAATATGACATTTTTTATGACTTTTCATGCCTTACTATACTATGACATTTTTAATGCATTACTATACTATGACTTTTTATGCCTTTATCTGCCTTAGTATAATAT
>NW_019429622.1:0-454 GCF_002814215.2 Seriola lalandi dorsalis
GACAAAATAAACTGGCTGCTACCGAACATCTGTTTTAATGTTAGTTCCAGCTGATAAATCTGTTGTCGATTGTATATGATCAATGCAGCGCTCCAGATTAAAGCGTCCACCACGTACAGTACGTCCTATCAAGTCATTAGCAGGGTGTGAAATTCTACATAGAGAGGTATGAGAGATGGACGCTGCAGGCGGCCTCAAATATCAAACACTCCACGCATCTCTCTCTCTCTCTCTCCCACACACACACACACACACACACACACACACTTGCATGCAGGCACACACCGACGCATACTAATCCATGCACACGTAGACATGTATGTACAGTCAGTTGCTCTTTTGTGCTACTGTCACGTACTTGGTCTAAAACTGCGTCATCCGGGCTGCCGTATCTGGATGTATAGGAAACGTATGGAAAACGGCACATGCCGCGTGTTGGGTTGCAGCCTGCCTA
>NW_019429623.1:0-610 GCF_002814215.2 Seriola lalandi dorsalis
TATGTTGTTTTTTCAACATTTTTTGCCATACTATACTATGACGTTTTTTGGCATTTTTATGACTTACTATACTATGACGTTTTTTGGCATTTTTATGAATTATTATACTATGTTGTTTGATTCCTTGCCATACTATGACGTTGTTATGACCTTTTATGCCTTAATATACTATATTGTTTTTTCGACGTTTTTTGCCATACTATACTTTGACGTTTTTTGGCATTTTTATGACTTACTATACTATGACGTATTTTGGCATTTTTATGAATTATTATACTATGTTGTTTGATTCCTTGCCATACTATGACGTTGTTATGACCTTTTATGCCTTAATATACTACATTGTTTTTTCGACATTTTTTGCCATACTATACTATGATTTTTTTGGGCATTTTTATGACCTACTATACGATGATGTTTTTTGGCATTTTTATGAATTATTATAATATGTTGTTTGATTCCTCTCCATACTATGACGTTGTTATGACCTTTTATGCCTTAATATACTACATTGTTTTTTTGACATTTTTGCCATACTATACTATGACGTTTTTTGGTATTTTTTGCCATACTATACTATGACGTTTTTTTGTTATTTTACGAATTATTA
>NW_019429624.1:0-1207 GCF_002814215.2 Seriola lalandi dorsalis
TAAGGCATGAAAAGTCATAAAAACGTCATAGTATAATAAGGCATAAAAAGTCATAAAAACATCATAGTATAGTAAGGCATAAAAAGTCATAGTATAGTAAGGCATAAAAAGTCATAAAAACGACATAGTATACTAAGGCATAAAAAGTCATAGTATAGTAAGGCATGAAAATTCATAAAAACGTCATAGTATAGCAAGGCATAAAAAGTCATAAATAGTAATAGTATAGTAAGGCATAAAAAGTCACAGTATAGTAAGTCAAAAAAGAGTCATAGTATAGTAAGGCATGAAAAGTCATAAAAACGTCAAAGTATATTAAGGCATAAAAAGTCATAAAAATTACATAGTATAGTAAGGCATAAAAAGTCATAGTGTAGTAAGGAATAAAAAGTCATAAAAATGACATAATATAGTAAGACATAAGAAGTCATAGCATAGTAAGCCATGAAAAGTCATAAAAACGTCATAGTATAGTAAGGCATAAAAAGTCATAGTATAGCAAGGCATAAAAAGGCATAAAAACATCATAGTATAGTAAGGCATAAAAAGTCATAGTATAGTAAGGCATAAAAAGTCATAAAAACGACATAGTATAGTAAGGCATAAAAAGTCATAAAAACATCATAGTATGGTAAGGCATAAAAAGTCATAGTATAGTAAGTCATAAAAAGTCATAAAAACGACATAGTATACTAAGCCATAAAAAGTCATAGTATAGTAAGGCATGAAAATTCACAAAAACGTCATAGTATAGCAAGGCATAAAAAGTCATAAAAAGTCATTGTATAGTAAGGCATAAAAAGTCACAGTATAGTAAGTCATAAAGAGTCATAGTATAGTAAGGCATAAAAAGTCACAGTATAGTAAGTCAAAAAAGAGTCATAGTATAGTAAGGCATGAAAAGTCATAAAAACGTCAAAGTATATTAAGGCATAAAAAGTCATAAAAATTACATAGTATAGTAAGGCATAAGAAGTCATAGCATAGTAAGGCATGAAAAGTCATAAAAACGTCATAGTATAATAAGGCATAAAAAGTCATAAAAACATCATAGTATAGTAAGGCATAAAAAGTCATAGTATAGTAAGGCATAAAAAGTCATAAAAGTATAGTAAGGCATAAAAAGTCATAAAAACGACATAGTATACTAAGGCATAAAAAGTCATAGTATAGTAAGGCATGAAAATTCATAAAAACGTCATAGTAT
>NW_019429625.1:0-347 GCF_002814215.2 Seriola lalandi dorsalis
TCCTCATCCTCATCCTCATCCTCATCATCGTCAGACCCAAACTCAACCTCAATGGGCATCTCGCAGTAGCGACTACCCCATCACCAAGGAGACCGCCAAGAGCCTGCTGCGCCTGGCCCAGTGGAATGCTGGGATCCGTCCAGGGCCGGTGAGGTCAGCGGTGCCCCAGTTGAGTGTGGAGGCGCTCAGGGCGTCACAGCGCTCACACCGGAGCTCTCCCAGTAAGTAAATCGCTGCTCCTTCACTCCTCTGGGCTGAAAATGATGTAATCACACAGCAAGAAACGCATTCAGGACAAATTATAGGTTAAAAAATGGCTGAGTCTGCAAGAAAGTCACAGACTGAAT
>NW_019429626.1:0-632 GCF_002814215.2 Seriola lalandi dorsalis
CAACCCAGAAGTTGTTCTTATTATTGGCTTATAAAGCACAATAACATTTTATAAACAAGTACCCTATCAGAAATTGGTACCCAGTGACACAATGAGAATGAATAAAGAAGTACTAGAGCCAACAGTATCAGTTAAAAAGGAATATGCAGAGCACTTCACTACATGCAAAGATCAGAGAATTGATCTTAAATAAGTCATTTTATTTATTCATTTTATTCATTTTACACAGTGCCCGGCCACCATCCTCAGTTCTTACAGTTCTGATTATACGTCAGCTTTTTCACAGAAACTTCATCACCACATTCATATTCCTAAATTCTTCTGAAAAGACGAATCAAAAGTGGTGATGTATGGTAATCCTTATCGGGAAAAAGGCAGGTAATCTCTGCACACTATTATTCAGAGTTTCTTCACATGATAACCTGAAAGTCATTTCTGTGGGTGAACTGCAGGGGTAGAAATGTACCTTTTTCAGTTGAAATTAGATCTGAGCTCCTACCTGTCAAATATTAATTTGCATCCAATGACTGCATGAAAGAAATTTTGATTTTGCTAAATGTATGTATTTCAAAGCGTGCATAATCTCCAGAGTTGACCCATTTTACCCGAAAAAGGCACACATCTTATCAGCC
>NW_019429627.1:0-896 GCF_002814215.2 Seriola lalandi dorsalis
TGCCTTTTATGCCTTACTTTACTCTGACTTTTTTTGGACTTTTCATGCCTTACTATACTATGACTTTTTTTTTACTTTTTATGCCTTACTATACTATGACTTTTTTTTTTTTTAATTTTTATGCCTTGCTATACTATGACTTTTTATTTTTTATTTTTTATGCCTTACTATACTATGACTTTTTTTTGGACTTTTCATGCCTTACTATACTATGCCTTTTTTTTTACTTTTCATGCCTTACTATACTATGACTTTTTTTCTGACTTTTTATGCCTTACTATACTATGACTTTTTTTTTTATTTTTTATGCCTTACTATACTATGACTTTTTTATTTTTACTTTTTATGCCTTACTATACTATGACTTTTTTTTCTTTTTTCACTTTTTATGCCTTATTATACTATGACATTTTTTTTTTTTACTTTTTATGCCTTACTATACTATGACTTTTTTTTGCCTTTTATGCCTTACTTTACTATGACCTTTTTTTCACTTTTTATGCCTCACTATACTATGACTTTTTTTTGCCTTTTATGCCTTACTTTACTATGACCTTTTTTCACTTTTTATGCCTTACTATACTATGATTTCTTTTTTACTTTTTATGCCTTACTATACTATGACTTTTTTTTTTTTACTTTTTATGCCTTGCTATACTATGACTTTTTTTTATTTTTTTATGCCTTACTATACTATGACTTTTTTTGGACTTTTCATGCCTTACTATACTATGACTTTTTTTTTTACTTTTCATGCCTTACTATACTATGACTTTTTTATTTTTACTTTTTATGCCTTACTATACTATGACTTTTTTTTGCCTTTTATGCCTTACTTTACTATGACCTTTTTTTCACTTTTTATGCCTCACTATACTATGACTTTTTTTTGCCTT
>NW_019429628.1:0-1631 GCF_002814215.2 Seriola lalandi dorsalis
AGTATGACGGTTTTTGACATTTTTATACCTTACAATAATATGATGTTGTTTTGATTTTTTTTGCCTTACTATACCATGATATTTTTTTGACATTTTTATGCCTTGCTATACTATGAGATTTTTTGACCATTTAATGCCTTACTATACTATGACAATTTTTAACATTTTTATGCCTACTATACTGTGACGTTTATTGATCTTTTAATGCCTTTCTATACTATGAAATGTTTTTGACATTTTTATGCCTTGCTATAGTATGAGTTTTTTTGACATTCTTATGCCTTACTTTAGTATGCAGTTTTTTTCCTTACTATACTATGATGTTTTTGACATTTTTATGCCTTGCTATACTATGAGATTTTTTTTAACTTTTTATGCCTTACTATACTATGACATTTTTTGACATTTTCCTGCCTTACTATACTATGACATTTTTTTACATTTTCATGCCTTACTATATTATGACGTTTTTGACATTTTTATGCCTTACTATGGTATGATATTTTTTTACCTTTTTATGCCTTACTATACCATGATATTTTTTGAAATTTTTATGCCTTACTATACTATGATGTTTTTTTTAACATTTTTATGCCTTACTATACTATGCAGTTTTTTATGCCTTACTATGATGTTTTTTTTACATCTCTATACCTTACTATAATATGACGTTGTTTTGATTTTTTTTTGCCTTGCTATACTATGAGATTTTTTGAAATTTTTATTCCTTACTATACTATGACTGCTGACTACTTGTCATAGTATGACATTTTTATGCCTTACTATACTATGAGATTTTTTTGACATTTTTATGCCTTACTATACTATGATGTTTTGACATTTTTATGCTTTACTATACTATGACACTTTTTGAAATTGTTGGGCCTTACTATACTATGACATGTTTAGAAATTTGTATTCCTTACTATATTATGACGTTTTTGATATTTTTTTGCCTTACTATACTTTGACATTTTTTGACATTTTTATGCCTTGCTATAGTATGAGTTTTTTTGACATTCTTATGCCTTACTTTAGTATGCAGTTTTTTTTCCTTACTATACTATGATGTTTTTGACATTTTTATGCCTTGCTAT
Source organism: Seriola lalandi dorsalis (assembly GCF_002814215.2). Lineage (NCBI taxonomy): Eukaryota > Metazoa > Chordata > Actinopteri > Carangiformes > Carangidae > Seriola > Seriola lalandi. The sequence continues at coordinate 1,098 of NW_019429628.1, forward strand.
ACTATGAGATTTTTTTAACTTTTTATGCCTTACTATACTATGACATTTTTTGACATTTTCCTGCCTTACTATACTATGACAATTTTTAACATTTTTATACTTACTATACTATGACGTTTTTTGATCTTTTTATGCCTTTCTATACTATGGAATTTTTTTGACCTTTTTATGCCTTACTATGCTATGACTTCTGAGTACTTTTCAATGTATGACATTTTTATGCATTACTATGTTGTCATTTTTTTCACATTTTTATACCTTACTTTACAAAGACATTCTTTAACATTTTTATCCCTTACTATACTATGACATTTTTTTGACATTCTTATGCCTTACTTTAGTATGCAGTTTTTTTTCCTTACTATACTATGATGTTTTTGACATTTTTATGCCTTGCTATACTATGAGATTTTTTTAACTTTTTATGCCTTACTATACTATGACATTTTTTGACATTTTCCTGCCTTACTATACTATGACAATTTTTAACATTTTTATACTTACTATACTATGACGTTTTTTGATCTTTTTATG
>NW_019429629.1:0-465 GCF_002814215.2 Seriola lalandi dorsalis
AAAATTAATAGTATAGTAAGGCATAAAATGTCATAAAAACACCATAGTATAGTATGTCATAAAAAATCCTAGTATCATAAGGTATAAAAATGTCATAGTACAGTAAGGCATAAAATGTCATAGTATAATAAGGCATAAAATGTCATAGTATAGTAAGGTATAAAATGTCAAAAAATTGTCATAGTATAGTAACGCATAAAATGTCAAAAAAACGTCATAGTATAATGAGGCATAAAAACATCATAGTATAGTAAGGCATAAAATGTCATAGTATAGTAAGGCATAAAATGTCATAGTATAGTAAGGTATAAAATGTCAAAAAAAATTAATAGTATAGTAAGGCATAAAATGTCATAAAAACACCATAGTATAGTATGTCATAAAAAATCCTAGTATCATAAGGTATAAAAATGTCATAGTACAGTAAGGCATAAAATGTCATAGTATAATAAGGCATAAAATGTC
>NW_019429630.1:0-713 GCF_002814215.2 Seriola lalandi dorsalis
CACCGAGCCTTTCTGCAGTTCCTCACAGCTGGGATCAGTCTCCGTCGTCCCTCCTCTGATGTGTTGTACTTCTCCAGGTGCAACTCCTCCAGAACCTCCTCTGACATCTGCAGCATGTAGGCCAGAGCTGAGCAGTGGATCTCAGAGAGTTTCTTCTTTGATCTGTTCTCTGACTTCAGGAACTCTTGGATCTCCTGATGAACTGAGTGATCCTTCATCTCCATCAGACAGTGGAAGATGTTGATGGTTCTGTCAGGAGAGATATCACCTCTGTTCATCTCCTTCAGGTTGTTGATGGCTCTCTGGATGGTTTCTGGACTGTTCTCTCTCTGACCCAGCAGACCTCCTAAGAGTCTCTGGTTGGACTCCAGAGAGAGGCCATGAAGGAAGCGAACAAACAGGTCCAGGTGACCATTTTTACTTTGGAGAGATTTCTCCATGGCTGCCCTCAGGAAGTCATCCAGGGTTAAATCAACATGTTGTTTCCACAGGAAGTTCTCCAGGACCTCTGTCTTCCTGTTGGTGTAACAGTGGAACATGTAGACTGCAGCCAGAAACTCCTGAACGCTCAGATGAACAAAGCAGTAGACTGTTTTCTGGAAGATCACACTCTCTCTTCTGAAGATCTCAGTACAAAGTCCTGAGTACACCGAGGCCTCTGTGACATCAAGACCACACTGCTCCAGGTCTTCTTGGTAGAACATGATGTTTCC
>NW_019429631.1:0-346 GCF_002814215.2 Seriola lalandi dorsalis
CTCATTTTCTGGAGCTTTATAGGCTGGGTAGTTTGGTCCTCTCTCATATCAAGTATGACCACATCTTTATCACGAGTCTGTCTGCTGAGAGCTGGGGTCACAGTGACGTGGATTTACACTGTGAGTCAGCTTCTCATGACATGTATAAATAAACGTAATCTGCCTGACAACAGAGTGAAAACAGAAATCATACTAGTGTCAGACAGAGTCTAAATCCTCAGACATCTGTTATTATAAATGTCCTTTAGAGTTACAGTAGAGTTACAGCCCCACACTCTGTGTGTGTGTGTGTGTGTGTGTGTGTGTGTGTGTGTGTGTGTGTGTGTGTGTGTGTGTGTGTTACCTT
>NW_019429632.1:0-677 GCF_002814215.2 Seriola lalandi dorsalis
ACACAGACAGCGTAGCGTGAGCAACACTTTAGCAGAGCAGAAGCAGAAGAAGGTCCCACTGCGGACCGCATGTTTAGAGACCGCAGGTCTACAAGCTAAATAGAGAAGAGTAAGGACCCAAGATGTGAGGTGCATCACTTCTGTTACTTGCCTTCAGATCATCAGATTTGAAAAGACTTTAATTTCTCTGCTAAAGACTTGAAGTTGTTTTAATGTAGTAATGTTTTTGTCAGTTAAAAAAACAACAACCCTAGATTATCTCTCTTATTACATGTCAGTCTTACTTAACCTTACATGTCTGTGAAACTTATAAAATCATGTAAACCAGACTTTTCAGTTTGATTGCTGTCTTGGGTGGTTTCTGAGGTTTCGTTTCCATTTTGAATTAGTCACAAATCCTGCTCCAGTCTTTTGCTTATTTTGCTTTGCCTTCAACCACATCCTCATTTCCTCAGGCCCCTGGTGCTCCCTGGAAATTTCCATCAATTGCAATTCCCTCAGCCAGCCACCAATTTCCCCTAACTTTCCCTTCATTCCTGATCATCTGACCTTTCCCACCCATTCACACACCTGATCCCAGTTTCCTCATCAGATCTCTCATGATTTAAGACAGCCCCAATCCTATCCGGACTGTCAGGTCATGCACAGTCTGCTGTGTTCCTGTGTCACTTCCTGCT
>NW_019429633.1:0-570 GCF_002814215.2 Seriola lalandi dorsalis
ACTATGACGTTTCTTGACTTTTTATGCCTTACTGTACTATGACGTTTTTATGCCATACTATAGTATGTGGTTTTTTTCACTTTTTAGGTCTTACTATAGTATGTTGTTTTTTTCACTTTTTAGGCCTTAATAAACTATGACATTTCTTGACTTTTTATGCCTTACTGTACTATGATGTTTTCTGACTTTTCATGCCTTTCTATACTATGACGTTTTTATGTCTTCCTATCGTATGACTTTTTTTTACTTTTTATGCTATACTATACTATGTGGTTTTTTTTACTTTTTAGGCCTTAATATACTATGACGTTTTTTTTTTTTTCTTCACTTTTTAGGGCTTACTATACTATGTCGTTTTTTTTTTTTTTTTTACTTTTTAGGGCTTACTATACTTTGTCGTTTTTTTTAACTTTTTTTGCCTTACTATACTATGTCGTTTTTTTTTTCTTTTTATGCCTTTCTATACTATGACGTTTTTATGCCATACTATACTGTCGGTTTTTTTTTTTTCACTTTTTAGGCCTCACTCTACTATGTGTTTTTTTTTTACTTTTTAGGCCTTAATAAACT
>NW_019429634.1:0-345 GCF_002814215.2 Seriola lalandi dorsalis
TAGACCCTATAGAGTAGCTTTGCTGCAGTGTAAAGCAGTGGCAGCCTGCTATGCCAGAGTAGTTGACAGAGTAATCGATTTGTAAAGAAAAGGATTCACACATTGTTGATTTTTGGTGATTTCACAGGAATCCTACAAGCCTACAAGGAGAACAGGAAACTTCCGTCCACTGCTGTGGAGAGATCATTTTGTACGGTACTGTACATCCTCTGAGCCACTGCTGTCATTGCTGTTAGTGTATTAAATTCTCGACTACAAGGTGTTGTGTATTTTCCTGCAGGAGGGAAACATCTGGCAGTGTATCTTTCCCCCTATGGAAGAAATGTTTGCTTTCATGTGAGTTTT
>NW_019429635.1:0-933 GCF_002814215.2 Seriola lalandi dorsalis
ATACTATGATGTTTTCATGACCTTTTATGCCTTAATATACTATGATGTTTTTTTGACATTTTATGCCACACTATACTATGACGTTTTTGTGCCTTTTTATGCCTAACTATACTATGACGTTTGATGCCTTACCATACTATGACGTTTTTTGGCATTTTTATGCCAAACTATACTATGACGTTTTATGGCCTTTTAGTGCCAAACTATACTATGATGTTTTTGTGCCTTTTTATGCCTAACTATACTATGACGTTTGATGCCTTACCATACTATGACGTTTTCATGACCTTTTATGCCTTAATATACTATGATGTTTTTTTGACATTTTTTGTCATACTATACTATGACGTTTTTTGGCATTTTTATGCCTTACCATACTATGACGTTTTTTGGCATTTTGTGCCTTACTATGTCATTTCATCTTATGCCTTGCCATGCTATGATGTTTTCATGACCTTTTATGCCTTAATATACTATGATGTTTTTTTGACATTTTATGCCTTACTATACTATGACGTTTTTTGGCATTTTAGTGCCAAACTATACAATGACGTTTTTGTGCCTTTTTATGCCTAACTATACTATGACGTTTGATGCCTTACCATACTATGACGTTTTCATGACCTTTTATGCCTTGCCATACTATGATGTTTTTTTGACATTTTATGCCATACTATACTATGACGTTATTTGGCATTTTTGTGCCAAACTATACTATGACATTTTGGGGCACTTTTATGCCTTACTATTCAATTTTGTTTGATGCCTTACCATACTATGACGTTTTCATGACATTTTATGCCGTACTATACTATGACGTTTTTTGGCATTTTTATGCCAAACTATACTATGACGTTTTATGGCATTTTTGTGCCTTACTATATCATTTCATCTTATCCCTTGCCATACTATGATGTTTTCATGACCTTTTAT
>NW_019429636.1:0-473 GCF_002814215.2 Seriola lalandi dorsalis
CAAAGGGGTTGGGAACCACCGTTGTAGGCCATAATATTTGTTTGAATTTCTTTATATTGTAATGTTCTGATTATTCTCCCCACTCCTTGTAGATTTAGATTAACTCCAATCACTGCTTTTACTGTGAAATTGCTGCTCCTTCACATTAAAAGTCTTGCAGTACTGCCAACATTTGAAAATTAAAAGAGATATGCAAATTATTTGTACAACAAACAGTATATTGGTTCAGGTTAAAATGTCTTATGTTATTGACATTGAGTCTTCTTCATGTGTATTATCTCCTCCAGGAAAGAGCGTCTTATTTATGTCGGAATCAGTGTTGAAAACATCATCACGCCCTCGGTGAGTACGACGTGTGTTTGTACACCTTTTGAAATGAGACGGAAAAAATATTCACCATTTGATGTTTGCACCGTGAATGACAAACTGTCGCTGTCACACAGGTGGAGGTAGAGGAGGAAAAGCCAGAGATC
>NW_019429637.1:0-658 GCF_002814215.2 Seriola lalandi dorsalis
GGGCGTCCATTAACATCTATAGTAACTGTTGCCTACAAATATTTGAGTATATATCTTAAAATAATCTTAAAATAATCTTTAAATGATCTTAAAACAATCTTTAAATAATCTTTAAATAATCTTTAAATAATCTTAAAACAATCTTTAAATGATCTTAAAACAATCTTAAAACAAGCTTTAAATAATCTTTAAATGATCTTAAAACAATCTTTAAATAATCTTTAAATAATCTTTAAATAATCTTAAAACAATCTTTAAATGATCTTAAAACAATCTTAAAACAAGCTTTAAATGATCTTAAAACAATCTTTAAATGATCTTTAAATGATCTTTAAATGATCTTTAAATGATCTTTAAATGATCTTTAAATGATCTGGCCTCATGGTTCAGCTGACTGACGTTAACCTGAGATCGACACAGGAAGAGAAGCAGCTTCATGGAAAAAAGAAACTGTTGTACCAAGTTAAAAATATACAGAGACAACCTGAGGCCTGAGGAGTGAAAGCAAGCAATAAAACACACACACACACACACACACACACACACACACACACACACACACACACACACACACACACACACTTGCTCACATGCGCAGACGTTTAATAGTGTGAAAAGTGGGGGGGGGACAGATGGCAGATGCCAAAACGAGGCTCAT
>NW_019429638.1:0-469 GCF_002814215.2 Seriola lalandi dorsalis
AAGACCTTTAAAGAATAAGTCAATTTGTCCAACTGGTCAGTAATAGTGATTAGAAGTGATGAGAACACAGACAGCAAAATTCAGCCATTTTCCCCTGCAAATGATTTGTTTCTGAGCTCTGTGCTGAAACTAACTCAAGCTCTCCCCGAGTCCAAACCTAACGACAGGTGGGATACAGGACGCAAACCTCCACCTCAGGTGAGTAGATTTATCTTTAAAATCTAGGAAAATTTATATTTTTTCCTTCTTTTTTGTGAAAATTAACTTCAAATTTAGAATTTCAGTTTCAAATAAAACTTAATTTGTTTCCTTCTACTGCTGTTCTGCTTTCTTCCTGGTTAAGGTTATTAAATGTAAACAGGTGCAACAGTGAGGATTGGCCAAGTGGACAGGACCTGTACAATACAACAGATTATCAGAAAACAGAGTAAGTAATAATCATGTATACAGGGAGATGAACCATGAACCG
>NW_019429639.1:0-518 GCF_002814215.2 Seriola lalandi dorsalis
CAATCAGGAGCCAGCAAACTCAACCTGTGACAAACACTGTCACACTAACCTTCATCTACCTGTCTGTGTCTCTACAGCGCTGGTTGCCATGGCAGCAGAGCTGATTCAGGACCAGTTATCATTGACCAGGAGAGTTGGTGACACAGTCTCCTTCAGCTGTGGAACTGACCAGTGTGACTCTGCTCTAGTATTCTGGTACCAGAAGAAAAAGAGAGAAACATTCGGTCTGATTCTGTATATTAACACACGTGATGGCAAAATAGAGTCAGGTTTCAATCATCCTCAGAAAGATGATTTCACAGCTGTTAATAAACAGAACGGCTGTGAGTTGAAGATAGAGAACGTTAAACTCTCTCATTCAGCCTCCTACTACTGCTCCTGTTGGAAGAAAGATCCCCACAGTGAGAAATGATCCCTGCAGCCTGAACAAAAACCTCCAGATGAACAGATGTCAAACAGTGTTTGTGACAGGAAGAGAGCAGGAAACCACAGCCCAGGTTCACATATTTCACCTCCAG
>NW_019429640.1:0-671 GCF_002814215.2 Seriola lalandi dorsalis
ATGGCAGACATAGGGGTTGCGACAGTCCTCGTTAGTATAGTGGACAGTATCTCCGCCTGTCACGCGGAAGACCGGGGTTCGATTCCCCGACGGGGAGAGTTTCTTTCTTTTCTGCTGAAAGAGGTCACCGAAATCATTGCACCAGAGCAAAGGTCATGTAATACAACAGCATTCAGTAGAAACAACTTTGTGCCATCTTTCTCAAACTTAAGTCACAATCACAGTCACAGTGACAGCCTGCCTATCTGCATTGGATATGTTGGAAGCTAAGCTCACGGCTTTCGCGCTGCTTGTGGAACTGGACACCAGTTCTTCACTGTTGAATGCTGCAGGGGCTGAATGTGGAAAAAAGCTTATGGGCACATATCTGAAGGAATCCTAGGTAGTGTCCAAATGGCACCAGGTGAAGAGGGTAACCCGGTAAATGCACCCGGAGTCGGTCGACATGGCAGACATGGGGGTTGCGACAGTCCTCGTTAGTATAGTGGACAGTATCTCCGCCTGTCACGCGGAAGACCGGGGTTCGATTCCCCGACGGGGAGAGTTTCTTTGTTTCCTGCTGAAACAGTGCATCTACATCATCACACCAGATCAAAGGTCATGTAATGCAACAGCATCCCGTAGAAACAACTTTGTATGATCTCTCTCAAACAAATCTCCATTGGATATGT
>NW_019429641.1:0-510 GCF_002814215.2 Seriola lalandi dorsalis
AAAAATGTCATAGTTTAGTAAGGCATAAAACGTCATAGTATAGTAAGGCATAAAAACGTTGAAATACGTCATAGCGTGGTAAGGCATAAAACATCATAGTATAGTACGGCATAAACTGCCATAGTTTAGTAAGGCATAAAAACATCAAAAAACATCAAAGTATAGTAAGGCATAAAATGTCATAGTATAGTAAGGAATAAAAATGTGAAATAACGTCATAGTATAGTAAGGCATAAAATCATCAAAAAACATCATAGTATAGTAAGGCATAAAAACATCAAAAAACATCATAGTATATAGTTTTAAAAAAACTTCAAAAAATGTCATAGTATAGTAAGGCATAAAAACGTTGAAAAATGTCATAGTTTAGTAAGGCATAAAACGTCATAGTATAGTAAGGCATAAAAACGTTGAAATACGTCATAGCGTGGTAAGGCATAAAACATCATAGTATAGTACGGCATAAACTGCCATAGTTTAGTAAGGCATAAAAACATCAAAAAACATCAA
>NW_019429642.1:0-697 GCF_002814215.2 Seriola lalandi dorsalis
TGATCTATGTTTTGCTGTTGTTGGGTGAGACGGGTCAGCGCAGGTGTCACTGATTACCATGAAGAACTGCTCTTAGATCTGAGTTAGTCTGTGGCTAAGGTCCAATGTTTTTGGCTTAAAATGAGTCAGTCTTTATGTTGTGAAACCGTCAGAATGACATTCTGATCTATGAGCAAAGTTAAGACTGGCCCAACACAACACACCAGTCTAAAATAACTTGGTGAAAATTTCATTGTACATTGTACTTTTTACTCCACTACATTTATGTGACAGCTTTTGTTACAAGATATTTTACAGATTAAGATTTTTACAAACATGAGTATTTAAGAGTTTAAGTTAATATATTATGCAAAGAAATAGAATAAACAAGTATATTCAAATAGAGCTGAAAGGATTACGCAATTTAAAATTATTCTGTCAGTCATTTTTCATGTAACATGTCAAACATTTCAGGGTCCCAATTTTTTAAATGAGATTATCAACTGCTTGTCAATTCAGTCATTTTTTTTTTTTTTTAAGGTTTGTACAGTTGGTTGGAGCATTTGTCAGGATTGTTTAAATTTTTGACAAACCAAATAATCAGTTAATTAATCCTGAAATTAATTGGCCAATTAATCCATAATGAAAATAATCAGATAAAAACTAGCTCCACCTCAACTACAGCAGTAAAATGCTGTGTAATAAAAATGCAAGTGCT
>NW_019429643.1:0-587 GCF_002814215.2 Seriola lalandi dorsalis
TGAGTGTGTGAGTGACAGAGACACATTGTAAAGCTCTTTGAATAAAAGCTCTATATGAATGAATCCATTGATTCAATATTATCAAACTGCTTGTAGCTGTTCACTGAGTTTGACGTGGACATCGACACAAACATCAGAGTCACTGAAGTAAAACCTGCTGCTCTGCTGTAAATGAATGTGAAACATTTTGTAGCTAAAGTGAAACATAATGTGACTTTTATTTTTTATTATGAAATCTGTTTTTTTGTTACTTTATATTATTTTGGACAATCATGTGTTGCTTGTTTTTATTTGTTAAGGTGCTGATCCAGAGTCTGTCAGGTGCAGTTACAGTCTGAACTGTTCACTGTTGTTGACTGTGATATTTGAATTGTCTCTGTCTGACAGTGAGTTTGTGTTTATGTTGTCAGCTGATGACGCAGTTTCAGGGTGTCATGTAATTTCAGGCAGAGCTTCATCATTTCTGTCCAACAGTTTGAATAAAACAGTAAAAACATCAAAGTGTTTGTTGTGACTGTTCTGTTTGTTTGCTAGCATGGCTGACGTCACAACAGTGTGAAAGATGGACCGACGTCAACGGTCGAAAA
>NW_019429644.1:0-653 GCF_002814215.2 Seriola lalandi dorsalis
CCATACTATGAGGTTTTTTCTGAGATTTTATGCCTTAATATAGTATGATGTGTTTTTATTTATTGGGCTTTTTATGCCTTTATTTGACAGGACAGTAGAGAGACAGGAAAAGGGAGGGAGAGAGGGGGAATGACATGCAGTAAGGGCCTGCCGATGCAGGACTCGAACCGGGGCCGACTGCAGCGAGGACTGTAGCCTCTACACGCCTGCTTAGACCACTACGCCACACGATGCCAAGTATGATGTAGTTTTGACTTTTTATGCCATACTATACTATGACGTTTTTTTTGCATTTTTCCTCCATACTATTCTTTGATGTATTTTTGACTTTTTATGCCTAATTATATTATTTCGTCTCATGCCTTGACATACTATGATGATTCTATGACTTTTTATGCCTTAATATAGTATGTTGTATTTTTGACTTTTTATGCCATACTATGACGTTTTTTGACATTTTATGCCATACTATAATATGACGTTTTTTGGCATTTTTATGCGTAATTATATCATTTTGTTTCATGCCTTGCCATAATATGATGTTTATATGACCTGTTATGCCTTAATATACTATGATGTATTTTTGACATTTTATGCCATACTATTCTTTGATGTATTTTTGACTTTTTATGCCTAATTATATTATTTCGTCT
>NW_019429645.1:0-885 GCF_002814215.2 Seriola lalandi dorsalis
ACTATACTATGACTTTTTATGCCTTACTATACTGTGACGTTTTTTGGCGTTTTTTTGCCTCACTATACTATGACTTTTTATGCCTTACTATACTATGACGTTTTATGCCTTACTATACTGTGACGTTTTTTGGCGTTTTTTTGGCTCACTATACTATGACTTTTTATGCCTTCCTATACTGTGACGTTTTTTGGCATTTTTTTGCCTTACTATACTATTACTTTTTATGCCTTACTATACTATGACTTTTTTGTCTTTTTTTTTGCCTTACTATACTATGACTTTTTTTGCCTTACTATACTATGACTTTTTTTGTCATTTTTTTTACCTTACTGTACTAAGATTTTTTTGCCTTACTATACTATGACTTTTTTTGTCTTACTATACTATGACGTTTTTTCTCATTTTTTTTGCCTTACTGTACTATGACTTTTTTTGCCTTACTATACTTAAACGTTTTTTGGCGTATTTTGCCTTACGATACTATGAGGTTTTTTGTCATATTTTTTTGCCTTACTATACTATGACTTTTTATGCCTTACTATACTATGAGGTTTTTTTCATTTTTTTGCCTTATTATACTATGACTTTTTTTGCCTTACTATACTATGACTTTTTTGTCTTTTTTTTTGCCTTACTGTACTATGACTTTTTTTGCCTTACTATACTGTGACGTTTTTTGGCGTTTTTTTGCCTTATTATACTATGACTTTTTTTGCCTTACTATACTATGACTTTTTTTGCCTTACTATACTATGACTTTTTTTGTCATTTTTTTTACCTTAATGTACTAAGATTTTTTTGCCTTACTATACTATGACTTTTTTTGCCTTACTATACTTAAACGTTTTTTGGCGTTTTTTTGCCTTACGATACTATGACGTT
>NW_019429646.1:0-626 GCF_002814215.2 Seriola lalandi dorsalis
TAGCCATACTATACTATGACGTTTTTTGACATTTTTATGCCATACTATACTATGTCATTTGATGCCTTACCATACTATGACTTTTTTATAACCTTTTATGGCTTAATATACTATGATGTTTTTTTTGACGTTTTATGCCGTACTATACTATGACGTTTTTTGACATTTTTATGCCATATTATACTATGACGTTTTTTTAGCATTTTTATGCCTTAAAACACTATTTCATTTGATGCCTTACCATACTAAGACGTTTTTATAACCTTTTATGACTAAATATACTATTATGTTTTTTTGACATTTTTAGCCATACTATACTATGACGTTTTTTGACATTTTTATGCCATACTATACTATGTCATTTGATGCCTTACCATACTATGACTTTTTTATAACCTTTTATGGCTTAATATACTATGAATTTTTTTTTGACGTTTTATGCCATACTTTACTATGACGTTTTTGACATTTTTATGCCATATTATACTATGTCATTTGATGCCTTACCATACTATGACTTTTTTATAACCTATTATGGCTTAATATACTACAACGTTTTTTAGCATTTTTATGCCATACTATACTACAACGTTTTTTAGCATTTTTATGCCTTACCATACTATGAC
>NW_019429647.1:0-343 GCF_002814215.2 Seriola lalandi dorsalis
GATTTTTCAATAAAACTGAGCCACTTCACTGACTCAATGAGTCTTCTTTACCAGTGCTATTGTTACAGTAGGTCTTAGCATTTAGCATCATCCCATAATTATCACTTGTTTACACATCCAGCAGATATGGAGCAACGTTATCGTTCATTTGGAGTCATGTTTGTGTGAAGCTAAGTCTAATATTCACTCTCTTTTAGCTCTGTGTTTGGTCTCTACCGACTCCGTAGGGTAATATCCGTCTCTTTAGCTGCTACATGCTAAATGCTCATGCGGCTGGATGCTACTGTTTAGCGCTGAGCAGGTAATGTACAGCGGGGTTTTAGCTGGATTTACAGCTGCTAGG
>NW_019429648.1:0-591 GCF_002814215.2 Seriola lalandi dorsalis
GACGTTTTTTGACATTTTCATGCCTTGTTATAGAAAGACGTTTTTTGTCGTTTTTATGCCATACTATACTATGACGTTTTATGCCATACTATATTATGACGTTTTATGCCTCAACATACTATGAAGTTTTTGTCGTTTTTATGCCATACAATACTATGACGTTTTATGCCATACTATACTATGACGATTTATGCCATACAATACTATGACGTTTTATGCCTTACTACAATAGGACATTTTTTGTTGTTTTTATGCCTTACTACACTATGAAGTTTTTTGACGTTTTTATGCCATACTATACTATGACGTTTTCTGCCATACTATACTATGACGTTTTTTGTTGTTTTTATGCATTACTACAGTATGAAGTTTTTTGACGTTTTTATGCCATTCAATACTATGACGATTTATGCCATACTATACTATGACGTTTTTTCACATTTTCATGCCTTGTTATAGAAAGACGTTTTTTGTCGTTTTTATGCCATACAATACTATGACGTTTTATGCCTTACCACAATATGACATTTTTTTTTCTTTTTATGCCTTACTACACTATAAGGTTTTTTGACTTTTTTATGCCATACTATA
>NW_019429649.1:0-601 GCF_002814215.2 Seriola lalandi dorsalis
TATGATGTATTTTTGACATTTTATGCCATACTATACTATGACGTTTTTCGTCATTTTTCTGCCATATTATACTAAGATCTTATTTGGCATTTTTATGCCTAATTATATTATTTCGTCTCATGCCTGACCATACTTTAACGTCTTTATGAACTTTTATGCCTTAATATACGATGATGTATTTTTGACATTTTTCTGCCATACTATACTAAGATCTTATTTTGCATTTTTGTGCCTAATTATATTTTTTGTATCATTCCTTGACATACAATGATGATTTTATGGCCTTTTTTTGCCTTAATATACTAAGTTGTATTTTTGACATTTTATGCCATACTATACTATGACGTTTGTTTGAAATTTTTTTGGCATGCTATACTAAGATTTTTTTTTAGCATTTTTATGGCTAATTGTATTATTTCGTCTCATGCCTAACCATAGTATAACGTTTTTATGAATTTTCATGCCATACTATACTATGACGTTTTTTTTTCATTTTTCTGGCATACTATACTAAGATCTTATTTGGCATTTTTATGGCTAATTATATTATTTCGTCTCATTCCTTGACATACTATGACGACTTTATGACTTTTTATGTCTT
>NW_019429651.1:0-476 GCF_002814215.2 Seriola lalandi dorsalis
ATTTTTGATGCCTTACTATACTATGACGTTTTTTGGCGTTTTTATACCATACTATACTATAACATTTGTATGCCTAACTATACTTTGACATTTTTGGACATTTTTGATGCCTTACTATACTATGACATTTTTGGACATTTTTGACACTTAACTATATTATGATGTTTTTTGACGCTTTATGCCTTACTATAATATGACATTTGTATGCCTTACAATACTATGACGTTTCTGAACATTTTTGACACTTTGCTATACTATGACATTTTTGGACATTTTTGACGCCTTACTATACTATGACATTTTTGGACATTTTTGACACTTAACTATATTATGACATTTTTGACGCCTTACTATACTATGATGTTTTTTGGTGTTTTTATACCTTACTATACTATGACATTTATATGCCTAACTATACTATGACATTTTTGACGCCTTACTACACAATGACATTTTTGGACATTTTTGACGCCTTA
>NW_019429652.1:0-925 GCF_002814215.2 Seriola lalandi dorsalis
TAAAAAGTCATAGTATAGTGAGGCACAAAAAGTCATAAAAACGTCATAGTATAGTAAGGCATAAAAAGCCATAAAAACGACATTGTATATTAAGGTATAAAAACGTCATAGTATAGTAAGGCAGAAAAAGTCATAAAAATGCCATGTTATAGTAAGGTATAAAAAGTCATAGTATAGTAAGGCATAAAAAGTCACAAAAAAGTCATAATATAGTAAGACATAAAAATTCACAAAAAATACATAGTATAGTAAGGCATAAAAAGTCATAGTATAGTGAGGCACAAAAAGTCATAAAAACGTCATAGTATAGTAAGGCATAAAAAGCCATAAAAACGACATTGTATATTAAGGTATAAAAACGTCATAGTATAGTAAGGCAGAAAAAGTCATAAAAATGCCATGTTATAGTAAGGTATAAAAAGTCATAATATAGTAAGGCATAAAAATTCATAGTATAGTAAGGCATAAAAAGTCATGAAAACGTCATAGTATAGCAAAGCATAAAAAGTCATAAAATCGACATTGTATATTAAGGCATAAAAACGTCATAGTATAGTAAGGCATAAAATGTCATAAAATCGACATTGTATATTAAGGCATAAAAACGTCATAGTATAGTAAGGCATAAAAAGTCATAAAATCGACATTGTATATTAAGGCATAAAAACGTCATAGTATAGCAAGGCATGGAAAGTCATATTATTGAAAGGCATAAAAAGGCATAAGAACGTCATAGTATAGTAAGGCATAAAAAGTAATCGTATAGTAAGGCAGAAAAATTCATAAAAACGTCATGGTATAGTAAGGCATAAAAAGTCATAAAAATGCCATGTTATAGTAAGGCATAAAAATTCATAGTATAGTAAGGCATAAAAAGTCATAGTATAGTGAGGCACAAAAAGTCATAAAAACGTCATAGTATAGT
>NW_019429653.1:0-500 GCF_002814215.2 Seriola lalandi dorsalis
ATGACGTCTTTTGCCATTTTCATGCCTTAGTATACTATGACGTTTTATGCCTTACTATACTACGACGTTTTTTTCATATTTTTATACTTTAAAATAGTATGAAATTTTTTCATGTTTTTATGCCTTAGTATACTATGACGTTTTATGCCTTACTATACTATGATGTTTTTGTATATTTTCATGCTTTAAAATCACGTGACATTTTTTCATGTTTTTATGCCTTAGTATACTATGACGTTTTATGCCTTATTATAACATGACGTCTCTTGCCATTTTCATGCCTTAGTATACTATGACATTTTATGCCTTACTATACTATGACGTTTTTTTATATTTTTATGCTTTAAAATAGTGTGAATTTTTTTCATGTTTTTATGCCTTAGTATACTATGACGTTCTGGGCCTTATAATGACATGACATATTTTGCCATTTCTATGCCTTAGTATACTATGACGTTTCATGCCTTACTATACTATGATGTTTTTGTATATTTTCATGC
>NW_019429654.1:0-556 GCF_002814215.2 Seriola lalandi dorsalis
TTTTTTGCCATACTATATTATGTCAATTTTTTTTGCTTTTAAGGCCTTATTATACCATGACGTCTTCATACCTTGCGATAATATGACGTTTTCTGATGATTTTATGCTTTATTATACTCTGTCATTTTTTCAGTTTTTTTGCCATACTATATTATGTGATTTTTTTTTGCTTTTAAGGCCTTATTATACCATGACGTCTTCATACCTTGCGATAATATGACGTTTTCTGATGGTTTTATGCTTTATTATAC
The DNA here is from genome assembly GCF_002814215.2 of Seriola lalandi dorsalis. Taxonomy (NCBI): domain Eukaryota; kingdom Metazoa; phylum Chordata; class Actinopteri; order Carangiformes; family Carangidae; genus Seriola; species Seriola lalandi. The sequence goes on from NW_019429654.1 coordinate 252, forward strand.
TTTGTCATTTTTTTAAATTTTTTGTCACACTATACTATGTCGTTTTTTCACATTTTTTGCCATACTATATTATGTCATTTTTTTTTTGCTTTTAAGGCCTTATTATACCATGACGTCTTCATACCTTGCGATAATATGACGTTTTCTGATGATTTTATGCTTTATTATACTTTGTCATTTTTTCAGTTCTTTTTGCCATACTATACTATGTTGTGTTTTTTGCTTTTAGGGCCTTACTATGCTATGACGTCTTTATATCTTACTATACTATGAAGTTTTTCTATGTTTTTATGCCTTATATACTA
>NW_019429655.1:0-621 GCF_002814215.2 Seriola lalandi dorsalis
AGTAAGGCATAAAACCGTCATAGTATAGTAAGGCATAAAAATGACAAAAAACGTCATAGTATTATAAGGCATAAAAATGTCAAAAAACGTCATAGTATCATAAGGCATAAAAATGACAAAAAACATCATAGTATAAAAAGGCATAAAAATGTCAAAAAACGTCATAGTATAGTGAGGCATAAAAATGACAAAAAATGTCTTTGTATAGTACGGCATAAAAATGTCAAAAAACACCATAGTATAGTAAGGCATAAAAACGTCATAGTATAGTAAGGCATGAAAACGTCATAGTATAGTAAGGCATAAAAATGTCAAAAAACGTCATAGTATCATAAGGCATAAAAATGACAAAAAACGTCATAGTACAAAAAGGCATAAAAATGTCAAAAAACGTCATAGTATAGTGAGGCATAAAAATGACGAAAAATGTCTTAGTATAGTACGGCATAAAAATATCATAGTATAGTAAGGCATAAAAATGACAAAAAACGCCATAGTACAGTAAGGCATGAAATCGTCATAGTATAGTAAGGCATAAAAATGTCAAAAACACTATAGTGTAATAAGGCATAAAAATGTCAAATACACCATAGTATAGTAAGGCATAAAACCGTCATAGTA
>NW_019429656.1:0-490 GCF_002814215.2 Seriola lalandi dorsalis
ATTCAATGGATCTCCAGTCTCTACGTCAAAACAATAGAACAGGACAACAACTGGGTGTAAATAAAGGAATTTATTTAACTAAACTACTATCTACAGAGTAAATGCAACATGTAATAATCCTAAAGATGAAAATAATAATGAAATGAGCAGTGTGATGAGTTGGCAATGGTGGGAGAGAATATGTTATGGCTTTACACTATGGCTATACAGCTAATGATGCTACATCTACGAATTAGGTCTGATGATTAAATATTGCTATATTTCGACATCAACCCAGTCATGAGCAGAGTGTTAAGACCGGCCTACTGTGAGTTGTGCTGTAGCTAAAGACCCTCGGCTGGAACCCAGGTGGCTGTGGTTGCCGTGGTAACCCTGGAGACGTGGGATCTAGGTGGGTTCTCCTGGAGGCCGTGTCCTGTTATCACGGTGACGGATTCTGCCGGTGTCTCAGCGGTTCAGCTCTGGTGGAGTTTGCCAGGAGACTTTCTGT
>NW_019429657.1:0-757 GCF_002814215.2 Seriola lalandi dorsalis
AAGTGAAAAAACGACATAGTATACTATGGCGAAAAAAGGGAAAAAACGACATAGTATACTATGGCGAAAAAAGGGAAAAAACGACATAGTGTAATAAGGTATAAAAACATCAAAAAATGTCATACTATAAAAGATATAAAGATGTCATAGTAGAGCAAATCCTTGAAAGTGAAAAAAACAACACAGTATAGTATGGCAAAAAAAAGTGAAAAAAACGACATAGTATAATAAGGTATGAAAACATCAAAAAATTTCATATTATAACATGGTATGGAGACGGTATAGTATAGCAAGGCCTTGAAAGTGAAAGAAATGACATAGTATAGTATGGCAAAAAAATGAAAAAAACAACATAGTAAAGTATGGCTAAAAAAGTGAAAAAAAGACATAGTATAATAATATGTGAAAACATCAAAAACGACATAGTAACATAAGGTATAGATATGGCATAGTATAATAAGGTATTAAAGTGTCATGTTATAATATGGCGAAAAAAGTGAAAAAACGACATAGTATACTATGGCGAAAACTGTGAAAAAACGACATAGTATACTATGGCGAAAAAAGTGAAAAAACGACATATTGTAATAAGGTATAAAAACATCAAAAAATGTAATAGTATAACATGTTATAAAGCTGGTATAGTATAGCAAGGCCTTGAAAGTGAAAAAAACGACATAGTATAGTATGGTGAAAAAAGTGTTAAAAATGACATAGTATAGTATGGCAAAAAAAATGAAAAAAACAACATAGTATA
>NW_019429658.1:0-774 GCF_002814215.2 Seriola lalandi dorsalis
GACAAAAAACGTCATAGTATAGTAAGGCAAAAAAAGTCATAGTATAGTATGGCATAAAAATGTCAAAAAACATCATAGTATAGTATGGCAAAAAAAATGGCAAAAAACGTCATATTATAGCAAGGCAAAAAACGTCATAGTATAGTAAGGCAAAAAACGTCAAAAAAAGGTCATATTATAGCAAGGCATAAAAATGTCAAAAAAACGTCATAGTATAGTATGGCACAAAAATGTCAAAAAAACGTCATATTATAGCAAGGCAAAAAAAGTCATAGTATAGTAATCCAAAAAAACTCATAGTATAGTATGGCATAAAAATGTCAAAAAACATCATAGTATAGTAAGGCACAAAAATGTCAAAAAACGTCATATTATAGCAAGGCATAAAAATGGCAAAAAACGTCATAGTATAGTAAGGCACAAAGATTTTAAAAAAAATGTCATATTATAGCAAGGCAAAAAACGTCATAGTATAGTAAGGCAAAAAACGTCAAAAAAAGGTCATATTATAGCAAGGCATAAAAATGTCAAAAAAACGTCATAGTATAGTATGGCACAAAAAGTCATAGTATAGTAATCCAAAAAAACTCATAGTATAGTATGGCATAAAAATGTCAAAAAACATCATAGTATAGTAAGGCACAAAAATGTCAAAAAACGTCATATTATAGCAAGGCATAAAAATGTCTAAAAAACGTCATAGTATAGTAAGGCAAAAAAAGTCATTAAAACATCATAGTATAGTATGGCATAAAAATGGCAAAAAACGTCATA
>NW_019429659.1:0-342 GCF_002814215.2 Seriola lalandi dorsalis
GATAAGTCAATTAATGATGAGTCGATTGACGGAAAAACATATTGGCAACTATTTTGATAATCACTTGATGGTTATGAGTCCTTTCAGCATTTTCACATGTGAATATTTTCCGTATTTCTTCGGTCTCCTGTGAGAGTCAACTGGACAGTTGCTCTGACAAAACAAAATTTGAAGATGTCAAATTGGGCTTTGGGAAATTGGGGTTGATATTTTTCACAATTTTGTAACATTTGATTGTGACCTGTACATGGAAATATGTTTTTTTTTTTAAATTGCTTATTTTATCATAACTCAAAATATAGGTCAGCTCAAACAATGCATCTTCTTCTTCTGTACATTAGT
>NW_019429660.1:0-658 GCF_002814215.2 Seriola lalandi dorsalis
ACACTGTGATGAAGAAAGGAAGCATTAGCTGTGATAAATAGAGCAGCAATACACACTTCTAGCATGAGAAACTCCTGCAACTGGAGATGAGCCACTACACTGACGTCAGCCTAACTGTTACTGAAAAGACATTTTACTGCAGTAGAAGTAAAATCACTGTGTAAAAATGTAACTGAACATGTCACCTCTTAAAAGGGGGACGGGAGAGGTAAAACATGTTACGAGGTGATGATGATAATATACGATGAAATTATTACCAATTCATTCCAGTTAGGCTCTTTGCAGCCTGTGCATACACCTACTGTTATACACTCAGTGTTCACTTTATTAGGAACATCCAGCTAAAACTGGTGTAGAGTAATACAACAGTTCTACAGTAAATCCTCCTTCATGAAGGTTATAATGTTCAATTTGTAATACAAGTCAATACAATGTAGTGTGTGGAGCTGTGTTACATTGTACAGAGGTGTTTCTGTTATTTAGCTACTTTCACTGATATAAATGGGGTGGACAACATAATAGAAACACCTGGACGCCAAGGTGAGTGTCCTTATACAGCAGTAGCTTTGTATATAAAGAATTAGAGCAATGGTCATTAAGGTCAGACATCTGAAATAAAAGTGTGACGAATGATATGGACACGTTTTCGTTTTAATTG
>NW_019429661.1:0-789 GCF_002814215.2 Seriola lalandi dorsalis
AAGTGTCATAAAAAACACCATAGTATACCATGTAATTAAAAACGTCATAGTATAGTACATCATAAAAACGTCAGAGTGTGGTATGTCATGAAAAAACGTCATAGTATAGTATGTCATAAAAATATCATAGTATGGTATATCATAAAAATGTCATAAAAAACGTCATAGTATAGTATGTCATAAAAGAACGTCATGGTATAGTATGTCAAAAAAATGTCATAACAAACATCACAGAATTGTCCATCATAAAAAAACGCCATAGTATAGTATGTCATAAAAGAACGTCATGGTATAGTATGCCAAAAAAATGTCATAACAAACGTCATAGTGTAGTATGTCATAAAAAACCTCATAGTATAGCATGTCATAAAAATGTCATAGTATAGTATGTCATAAAAATCGTCATAGTATAGTATGTCATACAAATCATCATAGTATAGTATGTCATAAAAAACCTCATAGTATAGCATGTCATTAAAAATGTCATAGTATAGTAAGTCATAAAAACATCATGGTATAATATGTCATAAAAATGTCATAAAAAACGCCATCGTGTAGTATGTCATAAAAAAACGTCATAGTATAGTATGTCATAGAATAATATATCATAGTATAGTATGTCATAAAGTGTCATAAAAAACACCATAGTATACCATGTAATTAAAAACGTCATAGTATAGTACATCATAAAAACGTCAGAGTGTGGTATGTCATGAAAAAACGTCATAGTATAGTATGTCATAAAAATATCATAGTATGGTATATCATAAAAATGTCATAAAAAACGTC
>NW_019429662.1:0-529 GCF_002814215.2 Seriola lalandi dorsalis
CTCTGTGTGTCCCTGTGTGTGTCTCTGTGTGTGTCCCTGTGTGTCCCTGTGTGTGTCCCTGTGTGTGTCTCTGTGTGTGTCCCTGTGTGTCCCTGTGTGTGTCTCTGTGTGTCTGTCTCTCTGTGTGTCCCTGTGTGTCCCTGTGTGTCTCTGTGTGTGTCCCTGTGTGTCCCTGTGTGTCTCTGTGTGTGTCCCCGTGTGTCCCTGTGTGTGTCTCTGTGTGTCTGTCTCTCTGTGTGTCCCTGTGTGTCTCTGTGTGTCCCTGTGTGTCTCTGTGTGTGTCCCTGTGTGTGTCTCTGTGTGTGTCCCTGTGTGTGTCCCTGTGTGTCCCTGTGTGTGTCTCTGTGTGTCTGTCTCTGTGTGTGTCCCTGTGTGTCTCTGTGTGTCCCTGTGTGTGTCCCTGTGTGTCCCTGTGTGTGTCTCTGTGTGTCTGTCTCTCTGTGTGTCCCTGTGTGTCCCTGTGTGTCTCTGTGTGTGTCCCTGTGTGTCCCTGTGTGTCTCTGTGTGTCCCTGTGTGTCCCTGTGTGTC
>NW_019429663.1:0-1093 GCF_002814215.2 Seriola lalandi dorsalis
TATAGCATGTCATTAAAAATGTCATAGTATAGTAAGTCATAAAAACATCATGGTATAGTATGTCATAAAAAAACGTCATAGTATAGTATGTCATAGAATAATATATCATAGTATAGTATGTCATAAAGTGTCATAAAAAACACCATAGTATAGTACATCATAAAAACGTCAGTGTGGTATGTCATGAAAAAACGTCATCGTATAGTATGTCATAAAAGAACGTCATGATATAGTATGTCAAAAAAATGTCATAACAAACGTCATAGTGTAGTATGTCATAAAAAACCTAATAGTATAGCATGTCATTAAAAATGTCATAGTATAGTAAGTCATAAAAACATCATGGTATAGTATGTCATAAAAAAAGTCATAGTATAGTATGTCATAGAATAATATATCATAGTATAGTATGTCATAAAGTGTCATAAAAAACACCATAGTATACCATGTAATTAAAAACATCATAGTATAGTACATCATAAAAACGTCATAGTGTGGTATGCCATGAAAAAACGTCATAGTATAGTATGTCATAAAAGAACGTCATGATATAGTATGTCAAAAAAATGTCATAACAAACTACATAGAATAGTATATCATAAAAAAACGTCATAGTATAGTATGTCATAGAATAATATATCATAGTATAGTATGTCATAAAGTGTCATAGTATATCATACAAATGTCATAAAAAACGCCATAGTGTAGTATGTCATAAAAAACATCATCGTATAGTATGTCATAGAATAATATATCATAGTATAGTAAGTCATAAAGTGTCATAAAAAACACCATAGTATACCATGTAATTAAAAACGTCATAGTATAGTATATCATAAAAATGTCATAGTGTAGTATGTCATGAAAAAACGTCATCGTATAGTATGTCATAAAAGAACGTCATGATATAGTATGTCAAAAAAATGTCATAACAAACGTCATAGTGTAATATGTCATAAAAAACCTCATAGTATAGCATGTCATTAAAAACGTCATAGTATAGTATGTCATAAAAATATCATAGTATATCATAAAAAAGTCATAAAAATCATCATAGTACATGTCATAAAAATGTCATAGTATAGTATGTCAT
>NW_019429664.1:0-522 GCF_002814215.2 Seriola lalandi dorsalis
GTCATAAAAAAGTCAGTATGTAAAGGCATGAGACGAAATTATGTAATTAGCCATAAAAATGCCAAAAAAGATCCTAGTAAAGTATGGCAAAAAATGTCAAAAATACATCACAGTATATTAAGGCATAAAAGGTCATAAAATCGTCATAGTATGTCAGGAAGGAGAAAAAGTAGTATAATTAGGCATAAAAATGCCAAGAAAAGTCATAGTATACTATGGCATAAAATGTCAAAAAACGTCATAGTATAGTATGGAATAAAATTTCAAAAATACATCATAATATATTAAGGCATAAAAGGTCATACAATCGTCATAGTATGTCAAGGAATGAGACAAAGTAATATAATTAGGCATAAAAATGCCAAATAAGATTTTATTATGGTAATGCAGAAAAATGACAAAAACATCATAGTGTAGTGTGGCATAAAATGTCAAAAATACATCATAGTATATTAAGGCATAAAAGGTCGAAAAATCGTCATAGTATGTAAAGGAATTAGACAAAGTAATATAATTAAGCAT
>NW_019429665.1:0-729 GCF_002814215.2 Seriola lalandi dorsalis
ATGACTTTTCAATGATAAAAATTATCTGTAATTTTCACAAATCTAATCTTAACTGTAATTGGACAGTTAACCAATTCTCATACATATTTTGAACTTTGACCTTTAGCCACCAAAATGAGTCCAGGTGAATGTTTTTACCAAATTTGAAGAAATTCCTTCAAGGCGTTACAGAGATATTGCGTTCTCTAGGCCAAAACTGTTTTGTGAGGTCACCGTGACCTTGACCTTTGACCCCCCTCTGATCAGGGACGAGGACACTGGCCTGAGGTCCAGAGTCCACCAACATCATTCCTGAAACAATCCAGGGCAGAGTCTGTAGAGCAAATGTAGGTGCTGCTAACATTTGAACGGACAAACAGCTGTAACAACAGAAATCATTTCAACATCAACTTGTCTGTGATGTCACATCTCAACTTTAAATTGAAGCTGAGCTAAAATGAGTGAGACTGAACTAACTGAACTAGTGATCTCGTTAAAGGCCTTCAAGTCCATTGTCCAGTGTTTGTAAGGTTGTGGCTGCCTGAGAAAACTAAGTAATTAAAATCACCATGGCAACCTATGAATGCAGTCGGGCACAAACAGCTGATTCAGATCAGTTGATCAGACGACTTCTCCGATGTCTTAATTAAGTTCAACGAACAGACATCAGAGGGTTTAATGTAGAGAACTATAATAAGACAGAGGTCTACGGTGACTTCAAGGACCTCTGGAAGTGTCGTAAACACAGAG
>NW_019429666.1:0-713 GCF_002814215.2 Seriola lalandi dorsalis
CTATACTATGACGTTTTTTTTTTTCATGACTTACCATACTATGACTTTTTTTTAATTTTTTGTCTTACTGTAGTATGACTTTTTTTAACGTCTTCATGACTTTCTATACTATGACGTTTTTTTGACTTTTTCCAAGTCTTACTATACTTTGACGTTTTTTAAAATTTTTTCATGACTTACTATACTATGACGTTTTTTAAAATTTTTTCATGACTTACTATACTATGACGTTTTTTTGTCTTTTTCATGACTTACTATACTATGAACTTTTTTTTTACTTTTTTCATGTTTTACTATACTATGACCTTTTTTTGATGTTTTCATGACTTACTATACTATGACATTTTTTAAAACTTTTTTCATGACTTACCATACTATGACTTTTTTTTAATTTTTTGTCTTACTGTAATATGACTTTTTTTAACGTCTTCATGACTTTCTATACTATGACGTTTTTTTGACTTTTTCCAAGTCTTACTATACTTTGACGTTTTTTAAAATTTTTTCATGACTTACTATACTATGACGTTTTTTTGTTGTTTTCATGACTTACTATACTATGAACTTTTTTTTTTACTTTTTTCATGTTTTACTATACTATGACCTTTTTTTGATGTTTTCATGACTTACTATACTACAACGTTTGTTTTTATTTTTTTCATGTCTTACTATACTATGACTTTTTTTTTACCTTTTCATGACTTACTATACTA
>NW_019429667.1:0-633 GCF_002814215.2 Seriola lalandi dorsalis
CTCTCTGACAGACAGCAGGATGGCAAAACCCTTTCTTGGCTTGAATCTTATCATACTGGTCGCTCCTTCAGTGTGTCATGTCAAATACATATGTCCTTATCCCATTCCCTCCCCACTGGAGTGCCCTAAGGATCAGTACTGGGACCCTCCTCATATTATACACCACCTCCTCGGGTCCAATTATCCACTCACCTGGCTTCTCATATCACCAAACTATACCTGTCGTTCCCACCAGATGACCCCACTGTCTCTGAGCAGATCTCTGCCTGTCTCTATGACATATCACATGGATGAAGGAACGTCACCTTCAACTAAACCTCTCTAAGACTCAACTCAGTCATCCCGCCAAATCAGTCTGTCCATCACTATCAAAATCACCTCCTCATCTCTCACCCCAACCAAGGTCCAGCGAAACCTGGTGTCATATTTGATGAACAACTCTCCTTCTCTGAGGATGTTGCATCGTCTCCCGGTCGAGTCTCTTTGCTCTATACAACATCAGAAAAATCAGGTCATACCTGACTCAGTACTCCACCCAGCTCTTAGTCCTGACCATGGTCATCTCTCACCTGGACTATTGTATACTCCTCTGACAGGCCTCCCCTCACACAGATGGTCCAGAAGTTGACAGCC
>NW_019429668.1:0-378 GCF_002814215.2 Seriola lalandi dorsalis
ACACACACACACACACACACACACACAAGTTGAAACGCTCTTGGAGCCCAACTGCACCTGGAGGACACACACTCGATCTTACTGCAACAGCATTCCCGTGCACACGCACAATATGTGCACAAGTCACATAGTGGGAAATTAAGAGCTGCACATTTTGTTCTCATTCTACAGACACCAAACATATACACACACACACACACACACACACACACACACACACTTCTGAATACTCTCCTCATGCTTTTAAAAATCCAAATCTAACACCAGCCTTCATGTAACACGTCACAGTCTGATCCACTGCGTGACACGACCATCTATAAGTTCCAGACTTTTTCCTTTTCAAGTTCTACCCTTCTACTCTTTCATTTCTACACCAAG
>NW_019429669.1:0-494 GCF_002814215.2 Seriola lalandi dorsalis
TACTATGACATTTTTTAACATTTTTATGCCATGCTATGCTATGTCGTTTTTTTACACTTTTATGCCATGCTATGCTATGTTGTTTTTTTACACGTTTATGCCATGCTATACTATGACATTTCTTGACATTTTTATGCCATGCTATACTATGTCATTTTTTCACAATTTCGTGCCACGCTATACTATGACATTTTTTTGCCTTTTTATGCTATGCTATACTATGACATTTTTTTGCCTTTTTATGCCATGCTATACTATGTCGTTTTTTGACATTTTTTTGCCTTTTTATGCCATGCTATACTATGTCGTTTTTTTACCTTTTTTTGCCATTCAATATTATCACATTTTTTTGCCATGCTATACTATGACATTTTTTTGCCTTGTTATGCCATGCTATACGATGTCGTTTTTCTACACTTTTATTTTCATGCTATGATATATATATATGATATTTTTTTACCTTTTTTTGCCATGCAATATTATCACTTTTTTTT
>NW_019429670.1:0-916 GCF_002814215.2 Seriola lalandi dorsalis
CAAAAAAACATCATCGTATATTAAGGCATAAAAAGTCATTAAAACAACATAGTATGCTAAGGCATAGAACAACAGAGTATAATAAGTCATAAAAATAACAAAAATCGTCATAGTATAGTAACCCATAAAATTGACAAATAACATCATAGTATAGTATGGCATAAAACGTCAAAAAAACATCATCGTATATTAAGGCATAAAAAGTCATAAAAACAACATAGTATGCTAAGGCATAGAACAACAGAGTATAATAAGTCATAAAAATAACAAAAATCATCATAGTATAGTAACCCATAAAATTGACAAAAAACCTCATGGTATAGTATGGCATAAAACGTCAAAAAAACATCATCGTATATTAAGGCATAAAAAGTCATAAAAACAACATAGTATGCTAAGGCATAGAACAAATGAGTACAGTAAGTCATAAAAATGCCAAAAAACAACATAGTATATTGAGGCATAAAATTGACAAAAAACGTCATAGTATAGTATGGCATAAAACGTCAAAAAATCATCATGGTATATTAAGGCATAAAAAGTCATAAAAACAACATAGTATGCTAAGGCATAGAACAACAGAGTATAATAAATCATAAAAATGACAAAAAACGTTATAGTATGGTAACCCATAAAAATGCCAAAAAACAACATAGTATATTGAGGCATAAAATTGACAAAAAACGTCATAGTATAGTATGGCATAAAACGTCAAAAAATCATCATAGTTTATTAAGGCATAAAAAGTCATAAAAACAACATAGTATGCTAAGGCATAGAACAACAGAGTATATTAAGTCATAAAAATGCCAAAAAACAACATAGTATATTGAGGCATAAAATTGACAAAAAACGTCATAGTATAGTATGGCATAAAACGTCAAAAAAAACATCATCGTATATTAAGGCATAAAAA
>NW_019429671.1:0-572 GCF_002814215.2 Seriola lalandi dorsalis
TTTTTGACATTTTTTTGCCATGCTATACTATGACGTGTTTTGATATTTTTTTGCCATACTATACTATGACGTTTTTTGACATTTTTTAGCCTCACTATACTATGACGTTTATATGCCTTACTATACTATGAGGTTTTTTGCCATTTTTTTGCCTTACTATACTATGAAGTTTTTTGACATTTTTTTGCCTTACTATACTATGACGTATTTTGACATTTTTTTGCCATGCTATACTATGACGTGTTTTGATATTTTTTTGCCATACTATACTATGACGCTTTTTGACATTTTTTAGCCTTACTATACTATGACATTTATACGCCATACTATACTATGATGTTTTTTGACAATTTCTTTTGCCTTACTATAATATGACAATTTTTGACATTTTTTCCTTACTATTCTATGACGTTTATACGCCTTACTATACTATGATGATTTTTGACATTTTCTTGCCAACCTATACTGTGATGTTTTCTGACGTTTTTTTGCCATACTATACTGTGACGTTTGTTGCTTTGACTTACTATACTATGACGTTTATACGCCTTACTATACTATGACGTTTTTTG
>NW_019429672.1:0-681 GCF_002814215.2 Seriola lalandi dorsalis
TAGTGGACAGATAGTAGAACTACATCACCTGGTCTGGGACTCACCTGACTCAGACTGGGTTTCTAACACAGGTAAGACTGGTTTTGATGTCACTGGTGTTTTTTTTAGACTTGTACTCTGAAGTTATGAGGGTGTGACTCATCCTCAGATCAAAATGTCTCCAAACCCTGGTATTTGTTATGATCCGTAAATTTGTGATAATTTCACATTTTGACCAAAAGAACCTGAAACAGCATCTGATTCCATGAGACAAAGTGACCAGGTCCATATACAACAGAAGGAATGTAGAAGCACTATGACAGATTTTAGGATAATAATAAATGGATTCTGCCACCTACACTACCAAATCTATATGTTATAAAGAAATATAATATAGTGATGATATGTATTATAATATTTAAATATGGGATAAACATGAATAACAGATTTTGGTTTGTGGGCTCTCTGTGTTAAACTCTTAGAGCTGTTACAGTCGCCCAATATCTGCAATAACAAACAGGGTGTTGTTGGGAGGAAGTGAGGGTGAGGTTTATTTGTGACATGTTAGTGACAGTAATGAGAACTAATGTTTCCTGTGAAGTAAACCCTGTTGTAATGAAGCATGTTGTTGTGTTGGTGTGAAGGTGGGGGCTCTGCCATGGATCAGTGTGAGGACAGAGAGGAGGGAGCCCCTCCCTCTAA
>NW_019429673.1:0-340 GCF_002814215.2 Seriola lalandi dorsalis
ACTTCTAATATCTAATCATTGTGCTCATTTATGCCAGATGGGTTAAAAAATAATCGCCTCACTATGTTTATTTTGCATTGCACAGTTACAAAGATTTTGAGTGCAAATCAGGTAACTGTGTGAATCATTGTGATGCCACAAAAACATGTGCCATTGCACATGTAAAATGTGATGACTGCTGAGCTTTGAAGATGTGAATTCAGCTGTAAATGAGACATAACTTCATCTTGGCAGCGTATATTTACATTTTATTGCTTAAAGATTCTCCCCAGGCATGTTTTCATATACTCTGCTTTGAATGATAACTTGTGTCAACAAGTTAGTGGCAGATATAAGTAAT
>NW_019429674.1:0-571 GCF_002814215.2 Seriola lalandi dorsalis
AAAAAAGCATAATAGTATATTAAGGCATAAAAGGTCTTAAAAACATCATAGTATGGTAAGGAATAAAACAACATAGTACAATAAGGTTTAAAAATGCCACAAAACGTCATAGTATAGTATGGCATAAAACGTCAAAAAACGTCATAGTATGGTAAGGCATCAAATGAAATTGTATTGGAAGGCATAAAAATGTCAAAAAACGTCATGGTATAGTATGGCACAGTATGGCATAAAATATGAAAAAAACATAATAGTATATTAAGGCATAAAAGTTCATAAAAACGTCATAGTATGGTAAGGAATAGAACGACATATTATATTAATGCATAATAATGCGAAAAAAAAGTCATAGTATATTATGACATATAATGTCAAAAAAACGTCATTATATAATAAGGCATAAAAGGTCATAAAAACGTCATAGTATGGTAAGGAATAAAACAACATAGTACATTAAGGCATAAAAATGCCAAAAAACGTCATAAGATAGTATGGCATAAAATGTCAAAAAACGTCATAGTATAGTATGGCATAAAATGTGAAAAAAACATAATCGTATATTAAGGCATAA
>NW_019429675.1:0-340 GCF_002814215.2 Seriola lalandi dorsalis
ACATGTACATACAAATTTTACGATGGCTATTTCATATATGTTATTAAATATCTTCATATATTCAGAGGATGTATATATGTGATAATAATACATCCCTTTATAGGCAACATAAATGGCAATATCACTCTTGTTGTAGGGGCATATACTGTATGTCATATATTACATTTCCATATGGGGTTATCGCACCTTTTCTGAGCGACTCTTGTGTGAATAGTTTCACGTTACCTGAGAAAATCATAATTACAGCACCCAAATATGTGCAGTCTGTTCAAAGACCACCTGTGTCCTCAACATTTTCCAAAGGGAAGGGTGCCAGGAAAACTAAATTTGCAATGTTCAA
>NW_019429676.1:0-1179 GCF_002814215.2 Seriola lalandi dorsalis
TAAATACTGGAAACTTGAAGTTACTGGGAATTTATATAGGTAAGGATAATATGGAAGCAAGAGATTTAGCGTGGACAGAGGTAATAAATAGGACCAGTACGGTTTTAAACTATTGGACAATGAGAAATTTAAAATTAAATGGCAAAATAATGGTATGGAATTATTTAATACTGTCTAAGTTAAATAATTTATTAGCAATAATAGATTTACCCGTGTGGGTATTAAATAAACTGAATGAAATGGTAACTGTGTTTATGTGGGGAGCAAAAGTGGGGAAAATAGCAAGGAAGACATTAATTGGGAAATATGAGGAGGGGGGGTTGAAATTGGTAGTCAGAAATATTTATATGATTCAACAAAATATGTATGGAAAAGTATGACGAAATTTTATTTGAATAGTATATACAATATAGGTGATTTTGTGCTGTTAATGCAATTGAAGCAAACGATGACAGCAGGCCTCCCAACTTTTTATAGAGAGATCCTGTCTGTTCAAGCGGAATTTATGAAGCATATTGTGTATGAGTGCAAAACAATAGAACAAGTAAGGAACATGCCCATTTTTTTAAATGAATGTGTAAAAAAAGAAGGTAAATTATTGTGTAATATGAACATGATGAAGGCAGGTTTACTGCAAATGAAAGATGTTATGTATGAATTTATACCGGGGTTTTTTTCAACTAAAGCGATTTATGATACTGTGCAAATGATAGATGAAAATGTGAGATATAAAACAATAGAGAACGATTATAAAATGATCCTGCAAAGTATCCCAACAGCTTGGTCTTTGTTAATATCCAAAAAAGTGGTAACAGTGAGGGTAAAAGAGTTACCAGATTTATTTTGCAAAAATGGAGAGAAACTAATAGGTTTTAAAGATTTCAAATGTAAGTTATTATATGGAAAATTGTTGGATAATGTAGTACAAGTACCAGCATCCCTGAAATATTGGTCAAATGTATTTCCATATTTGAATGAAAAGCAGATCTGGGGAAAGTGGCGGGTCAAAGGAAATAGCTTAGAAGCCGAGGATAATGATTTTAAGATAAGACATAATAAAATCTTTACAAATGTGATATTGCATCAGTTAAATAGAGAGATTAAAAGGGAATGTGATGTATGTGGTTTAATGCCGGAAACTCTATTGCATATGTTTGAGGTATGTACAGAGTTAAATGA
>NW_019429677.1:0-339 GCF_002814215.2 Seriola lalandi dorsalis
TCGACTCTGTTCTTATTTTATGTTTCATTATTTATATTTAACTCATATCTTTCAGCTTCTCGGCTCTTATTATCTCCAGTATATATTTTCCTCTTTACTCCAGGTCTTTCAACAGGAGTGAGAAGACTGATACCACTCGTGCTTGTAAAGCAAGCTGGTTAGCTTAGCTTAGCATAAAGACTAGAAACAGGGGGAAACAGCTAGCCTGACTCTGTGTGAAATATCTGCCGACCTCCTCCAAAGCCCCCGTCAAGAAATCATCTTGGACAAACCTCCTGTCAAACTATTAATTGTCATTTTTACTCTTTGGTTTTTGTGCAGATTAAACTAATGAGGTAT
>NW_019429678.1:0-558 GCF_002814215.2 Seriola lalandi dorsalis
TGACCCCTCGATGAGACCGATGGTGCATCTTTGAAAACATCACAGCTCACATGATCTCCATTGTTCTCCTTCACCACTTCATCCAGATGTGTTAACAGCGGTTGATGTCCAAGGTTCTTGTGCCACAACAACCTGGATCTACATTTTCTGATAAAGTCTCCTAATGGTGGATGTTGCATATATTTCATAATGAAGCCTTGCTGCTCCTCTCTGGATGTTGAGATCAGAACCAGTGAATGATCAAATGATTGATCACTGAAGAGTTTCAGGACTCTGCAGAGCCTCAGTTTGTGTTCCTCAGTGAAGTCTTCAGGCTGTAGAACCAGCAGGAACACATGAGGTCCAGGAGCCGAGAGTCTCACACAGTTTCTCACATGTTCTGTCAGTTTGTGTTCAGAGATGTTGTAATGAAGCAGATCTGGGGTGTTGATGAGAACTATGTGTTTCTCCTTCAAGAGTCCTCTGACTCTCTGACAGCAGTCTGGTTCTTCCTCAGTGTTGAACTCAGTCTTTCCCAGTATGAAGTTCCCCACTGAACTCCTCTCAGACCAGCTGTTC
>NW_019429679.1:0-774 GCF_002814215.2 Seriola lalandi dorsalis
ATGTTTTCATGCTTTATTATACTATGTAATTTTTTCGCTTTTTTTGCCATACTATACTATGTTTTTTTTTCACTTTCTAGGCCTAACTATATTATGTCTTTTTTTTTACTTTTAAGGTCTTCCTATACCATGACGTATTTATACCTTATTATACTATGACGTTTTTTTGATGTTTTCATGCTTTATTATACTATGTAATTTTTTCGCTTTTTTTGCCATACTATACTATGTCTTTTTTTTCACTTTCTAGGCCTAACTATACTATGTCTTTTTTTTTACTTTTAAGGTCTTCCTATACCATGACGTATTTATACCTTATTATACTATGACGTTTTTTTTATGTTTTCATGCTTTATTATACTATGTAATTTTTTTGCTTTTTTTGCCATACTATACTATGTCGTTTTTTTCACGTTTTAGGCCTAACTATACTATGTCATTTTTTTTTCTTTTAAGGCCTTCCTATACTATGACGTATTTATACCTTACTATACTATGACTTTTTTTTATGTTTTCATGCTTTATTATACTATGTAATTTTTTCACTTTTTTCAATATACTATACTATGACGTTTTTTTATGCCTAATTACACTATATCGTTTTTGTTTTTTTACCATACTATACTTTGACGTTGCTATACCTTACTTTACTATGACTTCTTCATACTTTAGTATACTATGACGTTTTTTGATGTTTTTAGGCGTTATTACACTATGTAATTTTTTCGCTTTTTTTGCCATACTATACTATGTCGGTTTTTTCACTTTCTAGGC
>NW_019429680.1:0-564 GCF_002814215.2 Seriola lalandi dorsalis
TCATAGTAGCAGGGGAAATGCAGCTATTGTGAAGGACGTGTCCCGGAAGCTGAGAAACCGTGAAGTGTGGCTTGCAGAGATGCAACAGCGATGATCAGTGTTTAGACGACATCGAGAACTATGGAGCGTCTTCCTCTGCTGTGTCTCTGTGTCCTCACCTGGTCTGGAGCAACGTTTGCTGATGTAAACCGTAAGAAAACTTTTGACTGATAATCAACTTTAATTCTTTTCTGTGTTACTGGCTGAAAAATCTGTATATTTATTACTGAGTCTGATAATGGAAACACGTGCACCTGTTACATCAGCATCTTAGTTTAAAAAAAAAGTAGGTTGATGTAATATGAAAACTGATAATTAGCACAGATCAATATCGAAACATCAGCCTCTACAACACAAGTGAAGGGTTTTAATTGCAGGATCCTTCTGATCCATTACAATCGTTTAATGATCTGTGCAGTTTTTGAACATATACCTGTCAGCGGATGTGCAGGGTGTCGTCACTACTTCCGAAAGTTTACTTCAGAGAAATCAAAACTGATGATTTACTGGTAAACATAACTGAAC
>NW_019429681.1:0-688 GCF_002814215.2 Seriola lalandi dorsalis
ACACCTACTTTCTAATCTGATTCGTTATGTGTTTATGGTCTGAATCTCTAGTTTGAAGTTTTCTTCAATACAAAATTATGTTCATTATTTAAAATTATGGTCCTATTTAAAAGAAAATAGACGTTAAAGCAGAGTGGCTTTAGGACGTGGCTACCGCGTCATTGACACACAGAGGGACCTGCCTGTTAATCCGGATATGACGTCAGAGCGACGTGTCGGACATTTGACTTATTGTGTTTTCAGTTCATCAAAGTTGCTCCAACATGTTGTTTACCTGAAAATGTCTTGTTCGGTGCTCAATTGTTCTCAAAGACTCAGAGGAGTCGGCGGTTCAATTTTTCCCGGTAAGTACATTTTGTTTTAAGCTTATTTCTTTGCTAGCCAAAATTAGCTTCCCTGTTAATATCACGGTTCAGGTGAGGATGCACCTTGCTAACCAAGCTAACCAGCTAGTGCTAGCGTTAGCTGATAACTTAGCGATTGCTATGCTAACGGTACCTGGCCCCGCGGGGCTGATAACCTGTGTCACCCTGGCTTAGCCCGTGGAGGTGTTCAGTCAAAGCCCAATAAAAAGGTGAATTTAATCGACGTTAATCTAACGACGTTTGGTTTGTGTTTCTCCACGTGACCCAGTTTAATTGATCTGCGTTAGTGTAATGCGCAGCGTTAATGTCAGTTAATACATTGT
>NW_019429682.1:0-338 GCF_002814215.2 Seriola lalandi dorsalis
TAAGGCAAAAAAATGTCAAAAATATAATATAGTAAGGCAAAAAATGTCAAAAACATCATAGTATAGTAAGGCTCAAAAACGTCAAAAAATGACATAGCATAGTAAGGCATAAAAACATCATAGTATAGTAAGGTAAAAATGTCAAAAAACATCATAGTATAGTAAGGCTCAAAAACGTCAAAAAACGGCATAGGATAGTAAGGCACAAAACGTAATAGTATAATATGGCATAAAAACAACATAAAATCGCCTTAGTATGGTAAGGAATGAAAACACCAAAAAAATCATTGTTTAGCAAGGCTCAAAAATGTCAAAAAACATCATAATATAGTAAGGCA
>NW_019429683.1:0-649 GCF_002814215.2 Seriola lalandi dorsalis
ATAAAACGTCAAAAAAACATCATAATATATTAAGGCATAAAATGTAATATAAACGTCATAGTATGGTAAGGAATGAAACAACATAGTACAGTAAAGCATAAAAATGTCAAAAAACATCATTGTCTAGTATGGCATAAAAATGTCTAAAAACATCATAGTATATTAAGGCATAAAAAGTCGTACAAACGTAATAGTATCATAAGGAATAAAAGAATACAGTACAATAAGGCATAAAAATGCCAAAAAACGTCATGGTATAGTACGGCATAAAATGTCAAAAAAACATCATAGTATATTAAGGCATAAAATGTCAAAAAAACATCATAGAATACTATGGCATAAAACGTCAAAAAAACATAATAGTATATTGAGGCATAAAAGGTCATAAAAACGTATTAGTATGGTAAGGCATCAAATGAAATTGTATTGGAAGTCATAAAAATGACAAAAAACGTCATTGTATACTATGTCATAAAAAGCTCATAAAAACGTCACAGTATAGTATGGCATAAAATGTCAAAAAAACATCATAGAATACTATGGCATAAAACGTCAAAAAAACATAATAGTATATTGAGGCATAAAAGGTCATAAAAACGTCATAGTATGGTAAGGCATTAAATGAAATTGTATTGGAAGGCATAAAAAT
>NW_019429684.1:0-454 GCF_002814215.2 Seriola lalandi dorsalis
CAGGAAATCAAACAGACCCAGTGATTCTAAGTGTTAAAAACACTGAATGAAGCAGTTTGACATTTAAAGTCAGTGTTTGAGCGACGCTGTACGGAGGACAGAGACTCAGGGAAGAGTTGGAACTGACATTGATGCTAACCTTTGTTCTGATTGTTTCTCTGATAACTTATGAAGCAGACGTTCAGCAGGTTTTTACCAGCAGCTGAATCATCCACAGGAGTGTCCTCCTTTCCATAACAAACTCACCAGGGGATTAAAACCAGTTGAAACACCCAGAAAGCAGTTTGACTTTAAAACTCAGAGCTTCACTGACGCTCTTCAGTGACACAGGACAGGACGTCTCCAGCAGCTGGGAGCTGAGCTGTCTAACATTTCCTCAGCTTGTTTCTCTGATAACTTCAGATCCAGACGTCCGACGACTAAAATCCTTCATCTGGTTCAAATATAGAGCTGA
>NW_019429685.1:0-504 GCF_002814215.2 Seriola lalandi dorsalis
TGAGGTTTTCATGATTTTTTGTGCCTTACTATACTATGATATTTTTATGACTTTTTATGACTTACTATAATATGATGTTTTTTATGACATTTTATGCCTTACTATACTATGACGTTTTTATGCCTTACTATACCATGATTTTTTCAGCCTTAGTATCATATGACATTTTTATGCCTTTTCAGCCTTACTATACTATGACGTTTTTATGACTTTTTATGCCTTACTATACTGTGATATTTTTATGACTTTTTATGACTTACTATAATATGACGTTTTTATGCCTTACTATACCATGATTTTTTCAGCCTTAGTATCATATGACATTTTTATGGATTTTCAGCCTTACTATACTATGACGTTTTTATGACATTTTTATGCCTTACTATACTATGATATTTTTATCCCTTACTATACTGTGACTTTTTATGCCTTACTATACCATGATTTTTTCAGCCTTAGTATCATATGACATTTTTATGCCTTTTCAGCCTTACTATACTATGA
>NW_019429686.1:0-741 GCF_002814215.2 Seriola lalandi dorsalis
ACATTAGGACTCATGATCAATAATGATTATACTTGTTACTAAAGATTCTGTTGCTGTTGATTCAACTACTTCTTTTTATTAAACAAACTTACATGTGACAGTGAAATTCAGCTTTAACTTAAATTGTTCACTACAGTATTTAATTAATCCATTTATTATTCTTTTAGACATGTTTCCAGTGTTGTAAATTGTTTAAATTAATGTAGTTTATATTGTCCAATAAAGTTATTTATGAAGCTCTTGCTTTAACTTTGTTGATGGTTTTAATAAAACACATCTGGTATGAATTTTCACAATAGTAACACGTACAGCATTGTGTGACTATTTCTATGTTAGCTTTAATCAACAACATAAATACTAGAAATATTTAAATGTCCGACAACACTGACAATGAAAGATCAAGAAACATGCTGATGTTAATTAGTAAATACTTTCACCTGTGGAGGTGGTGACAGTGCCAGAGATGATCCATCACTTAATCAGTTTAATATTTATAAATTCTGATCTTAAAAGTGTTGCTACCATCGCCTGTCAACAACAGCAGAAATGAAGCTGCAGGTAAGAAACTGAACCTGTGAATACTGAAGACAGAGAATAATAAACTAACTCATCAGCAGTTAGTCTGTCATTTCCTCAGAGGAAGATGAACTGGGAGGTTTTCTAGCATCATCATCATCATCATCCTCATCATCATCATCACAGCACATTAGAGAACTAAGGATGTCCATGCAGTCTCCCTTC
>NW_019429687.1:0-761 GCF_002814215.2 Seriola lalandi dorsalis
GACATTTTTTGGCATTTTTATGCCTTACTATACTATGTCGTTTTATTCCTTATCATACTATGATGTTTTTATGACTGTTTATGCCTTAAAATACTATGATGTTTTTTTGACGTTTTATGCCATACTATACTATGACATTTTTTTATAATTTCATGCCACAATAAACTTTAAGGTTTTTTGGCATTTTTATGCCTTACTATACTATGTCGTTTTATTCCTTATCATACTATGATGTTTTTATGACTGCTTATGCCTTAAAATACTGCAACGTTTTTTTGATGTTTTATGCCATACTATACTATGACGATTTTTCATAATTTTATGCCATACTATACTATGACATTTTTTTATAATTTCATGCCACAATAAACTTTAAGGTTTTTTGGCATTTTTATGCCTTACTATACTATGTCGTTTTATTCCTTATCATACTATGAAGTTTTTATGCCCGTTTATGCCTTAAAATACTATGATGTTTTTTTGACGTTTTATGCCATACTATACTATGACGATTTTTCATAATTTTATGCTATACTATATCATGACATTTTTTGGCATTTTTATGCCTTACTATACTATGTCGTTTTATTCCTTATCATACTATGATGTTTTTATGCCCGTTTATGCCTTAAAATACTATGATGTTTTTTTGACGTTTTATGCCATACTATACTATGACGATTTTTCATAATTTTATGCCATACTATATTATGACATTTTTTGGCATTTTTATGCCTTACTATACTATGTCGTTTTATTCC
>NW_019429688.1:0-629 GCF_002814215.2 Seriola lalandi dorsalis
TGGAAAACTTTACACATTTACTCCTTTGTTGTTTCTGTTTTGTCTAATTTCATATTCAGTTGTACCAAATGGAAACATCTATCAATAACAGAAACATTACACACATCGACCTTTTCATGCTGTTTTATTAATTAACCTTCACGTTAAAAAGACAGTCAACTTCACTGTTTGTGTTTAACTCTGTGACTTGAGTGAAAAACCTCCCAGTTCAGATCACAACTGGTTTTAATGTCACAGTGACAAACTGCTTCTGTCAGTTCTGTTAATCTAACCACAACATTTCACACTGACTGTTACACAACAGACGCCTTGTTCACCTCCTGCTGAACACTGCTTTTCCTCACCTGCCTTGAAGGGGACGTGTAGACGTTTGAGTTAGGGGTGGGTGGGTCCTCAGAACCTGGTTCTGACCCGGTACCAAGTAACACCAGGGCCACGTTCTTTATTAATAGGCTCCTAATGAATATATTTGAATTACCAGCAGATAATCTGTGAAGCACGAGACATTTGATTACACACTGTGAAGTGGCCACAAAGATGTGGATAAAGATACAGGAAAAACCACAACATCACAGTCTGGGTGCTCAGCCACTGTGACTTTTCATTCTTCTCTTATTGAAAAGTCAAAG
>NW_019429689.1:0-650 GCF_002814215.2 Seriola lalandi dorsalis
AGAGAGAGAGACAGAGAGAGAGACAGAGAGAGAGAGAGACAGAGAGAGACAGAGAGAGAGACATAGAGAGAGAGAGACAGAGAGAGACAGAGAGAACGATAGAGAGAGAGACAGAGAGAGACATAGAGAGAGAGAGACAGAGAGAGACAGAGAGAACGATAGAGAGAGAGACAGACAGAGAGAGAGACAGAGAGAGACAGAGAGAGACAGAGAGAGACATAGAGAGAGAGACAGAGAGAGACAGAGAGAACGATAGAGAGAGAGATGTTAATAAGTCACACTTTCCCATACAGAAATATAAATAAGACATACATGTCCCAATATCAACAGTGATGTCACCACATATGTTAATTATAAGTTTATATATATCTAATTTATATGTGCAAATTTATTAAAGCAACATACACATCAATATTATATGTGTTTATGTTTTTTCTCTTAAAATGTAAAATGTATTTTTTGGAATTAAATGTTTATTTTATTTTGATCTCAACTTGTGATTTAACATGTTATTTTAGAAATGAACATTTTCCTACATTTTGAACAATTTTATTATTTGTGGTAAAAAAAACTGAAATGTTTTTATGTTCAATAAAAAAACAGCTTTCTGTCGTAAACAACAGAGAGGAGGGAGGGAGAGGGAGAGGGGG
>NW_019429691.1:0-582 GCF_002814215.2 Seriola lalandi dorsalis
TTCAGGCTGATCAACAGCTGCTGAAGAGAACAATGAAAAGAAATGTAAATATTATAGAGCTGAGCAGCCAAACCCCATCAAGTCTAGTTCAGCAGCAGAGTCTGTACAACACTGATAACCGTTTATAAAAAGAGCTTTCTACTGAGTTCTACTGGATCTACTTACCAGAGACGTTGAGTCGACATTCAGCAAAGTTCCTCCCATCAGAGGTGAGGACCTGACACCTGTACTCTCCTGAGTCCTCAGTCCTCAGTCTGGACACATGGAGTCTGATTCGTCCTTCTCTGAGGACGTCTTTGTCACACTGGACTCGTCCTGAAAACTGTTCATCCTGAGACTCTGGGGACTCGACACCCTCACGTAGCTGATACAGGACTGATTCTCTGAGATCAGTGATCAGTTCACAGAAGATAATAAGGGAGTCAGGTGGAGTGTGAGGTTTGGTTGTGAAGCTCCACTCCAGTGTGATGTTGTGGTTCTCCTCTGCCTGATAGGAGCTCTGTGTCACATTCACTACAAATGTTCCTGTTGAGGAGACAGAGAGGGAAAGTGAGGAGCAGACTAACTGAGGACTTGTATCAG
>NW_019429692.1:0-582 GCF_002814215.2 Seriola lalandi dorsalis
GGGTCTCTGCTGCCTCTGGACCTGGACAGCTCCACATCATCAAGTTTATCAAGGTCTCTTCCAGGATCATGTCAGGGTGTCTGTCCACCTGCTGAAGCTGAGGAGAAGCTGCTGATGCAGCAGGACAATGACCCTGAACATCAGAGTAAATCCACCTTCTGGAGCGGGCCAGTCAGAGCCCAGACCTGAATCCAGTAGAGGTGCTGAACTCAGCGAGACGCTCACACCAGACATCCAGAGAATCTGTCTGACTGAAGCAGCTCTGTAGGAAGAATGGTCCAAACTTCCTCCTGAACATTGAGCAGCTCTGATCAGCAGCTACTGAAGAGCTGGTTTCAGGTTATTGGAGCCAGAGAAGGTTCATCCATCAATCCATCCATCCATTAGCTACACCGCTTATCCTTATAAGGTCACAGGGGGGCTGGAGCTGAGCCCAGCTGACATCTGGCAAGGGCGGGGTACACCCTGGACAGGACACCAGTCCATCACAGCACTGACATTTAGAGACAAACAACCATTCATGCTCACATTCACACCTATGGGCGCTTTAGAATTGCAGATTTTAACCTTACATTTCATGTG
>NW_019429693.1:0-546 GCF_002814215.2 Seriola lalandi dorsalis
CTGGCAGTAAATCTCGTCGCTCGCCTCTCACTTTGCCTGTCCTGACTGAAATGGAGAGGAGGATCACCCTGAGATTAGGGCGGACAGGTTAGCACTGCAGGTGATTACATGATAAAGCACGTTAATAAAGCTAAAATAATTGCAGCTTTTTTTTTTCTTTCCTGATGCCATCACATTAAATTGATGGCCACAGGTATGTTATCATAATGATGTTGTGTGAAATGCAGAATCTACGGTGGCCCTGCGAGCTCAACTGACCTGAAGAGGGGCATCAAGGAGGCCAAGCACAGCTACAAGCTAAGGATTGAGGAGCACTTCAAGGACAACTCCGACCCCCGACGCATGTGGCAGGGCATCCAGGCAATAACAGACTATAAATCAACCAACGCCTCCCCAACATCCAGTGACGCCTCCTTCCCAGACGAGCTTAATAGCTTTTATGCTCGTTTTGAGAGGGACAACCAGGAGCCAGCCATCAAGGCTGTGCTCACGACCGAACACCATCCCCTCATCCTCTCCCCCACCGACGTGTACGCTGCACTGAGC
>NW_019429694.1:0-387 GCF_002814215.2 Seriola lalandi dorsalis
GTGAGTTTATTTAACAATGATTCTTTTCAGACAAGAAGCAAAAAGCAGGCGTCTAATCTTTGGTTGAGTTTTGCGGCTGAAATGATAACTGTTGATGCATATTTTATCAGCTGTAGCTGGTTGGTTTGAAAAGGCTTTCTCCACCTGACGTCATGTTTCCTTCTGACCCATATATGAAAGCGACAAATGTGCCAATGCATACAAGACGGGTCTGTCTGCAGACTGCAGGAGAGGCTTCCGTCGGTAAATGTGCGTGTTTTAAAACCTATTAAGCGGACTAGCAGCTAGTTAGCATAGCTGTGCCGTGCCGTGCCGTGTTAAAACCGGCGGGGGCGAGGCAACGAACACTTTTTTATGTGGGGGAGCTGCGTGATGTCAACGGCGGGG
>NW_019429695.1:0-722 GCF_002814215.2 Seriola lalandi dorsalis
TACACCATGATTTCTTTGTATATAGAAACCAACATGGCTGCAACTGAAACCTGGCTCTGTGAGCAGTCCACGACCAGTAAGTGAAATACTCGGTGAGTGAAATTTCCCAGGCTGTTATGTCTTCTTTGCTTGCAGAAATCAACTGACTGGTACTGGATGTGAGTCCCAACGTCTGAGGTTTTTCTTTCCTGGGAAAGTGGTTCCACAAAGGGTTTTTATCTTGATGCTCCATGTGAACAGTGCAACATCTACTGGCCTGAATGCAAAATGGGCAAATACAAATGTTCGTAAGTTACAAATTGAATGTAAGAATAAGGAAAAAGCATGATTGTATTTTATATTCCAAGCATAGATTTATATACTGTCAAAGCAAAATGCTTTGTATGCATCGAATGTGTCAAAATCAGTTAAGCTCAATGTCTTAGTTTTAACTTAAGTATTGGCAAAATACATGTAGCTTTACTTTTAAATGTCAGCGTTGGTGGTTGTGGTGTTAAGGTGCAATATAAGATGTGGCCAGGACTTTAGTTTAGACTGTTCAAAAAATGAATCAACACTATCAGCAGTGTGTGAAGGAGACGCAGTGATGTCATGATCTCCCTGACCTGTCCCCTGTTGTAATACCACTTTGTGACACTAGACGCTGTGTGAGTCGGTGGCGCGTCAAGTCTTCCCTCAGTCCCACGAAGAAGAACAACAACTTCCGGCAGCTCTTGAAGTTA
>NW_019429696.1:0-731 GCF_002814215.2 Seriola lalandi dorsalis
GAGCAAAGTTCTCAACTTCTAGTTTCTGCATCGTTTTTCTAGCTTCAGCTTTTCAGCCTCTAGCTTTTAGCTTTGTTTCTTGCTTCTCGCATCTTTTGAGTTTCTTAGCATTTCTTACTTTCTCTTCTCTTACTATCTTCTCATCTCTGGGCCTTTTTCCTTCTTCCTTCTTCTGACTTCTAACCTTTCTGACTTTGTGTGAATTGTTCACGACTGTTTTATCCCCTGGGGGCTGGCGCATGTTTCAGGGGCGTCACCCGTCGCCTCCTGTGTTTCCACTTGGAGAAGAGAATAATTTAAATCTAGAGTTTACTTATAAACTTGCACATCCTTCTTCCACCATGACCACAAAACATTAAATTAAATAACATATAAAACTACTTGCACTAATAAAGGCAGAGAGAAGTAATAGGAGTGTTGATTTCATATTACATCCTTCAAACCTGGAATTAATCATGATATAAGTGGTTAATTGATCAAACAACAATATAAACATTTCCTAAAGCTAATAGTCTATAAATGTGGATTACACAGCAGTTCTTTGAATGTAATAATAATAATAATATGCACATTCTGGATGTCATGTAGTGTGTTACCTTGTGTGAAGGATGCTGACAGTATGGTCACATGAAGGACATTGTCTTAAAATCTACATGTTACATTTCAAACATTCTATGGGATAGAAGTTTGGGATTAAACTATTGCATAGGAACATCTCATGAGTTAGAGAA
>NW_019429697.1:0-605 GCF_002814215.2 Seriola lalandi dorsalis
TAGTATGGCAAAAAAACATTAAAAAATATCATAGTATAGTAAGGCATAAAAACGTCAACAAATGTCACAGTATAATGAAGCATAAAATGTCTTGCTATAGTGAGGCATAAATAGGTCAAAAAACGTCATAGTATTGTAAGTTGAAAAATCGTCAAAAAACATCATAGTATTGTATCTCAAAAAACATCGAAAAATGTCATAGTATAGTAAGGCATAAAAACATCAAGAAATGTCACAGTATAATAAGGCATAAAATGTCTTGCTATAGTAAGGCATAAAATCGTCGAAAAATGTCACAGTATACTATGGCAAAAAAACATCAAAAAACGTCACAGTATAATACAGCACAAAAGGTTTTCCTACAGTGAGGCATAAAAAGGTCAAAAAAGGTCAAAATATTGTAAGGCAACAAATTGTCAAAAAACGTCATAGTATAGTATGGCAAAAAAACATCAAAAAACGTCATAGTATAGTATGGCCAAAAACATCAAAAAACATCACAGTATATTACAGCACAAAAGGTTTTCCTACAGTGAGGCATAAAAAGGTCAAAAAACGTCATAGTATTGTATGGCAAAAAAACATCAAAAAACGTCATAGTATAG
>NW_019429697.1:625-1030 GCF_002814215.2 Seriola lalandi dorsalis
TGGACCAATAACAAAACCACACGCAGGATTCGAACCACCAATCTATCCACCCCTGGGTAAAAGTACTACCCATTGTACCATGTTAAATACTAAAATTGCATACTTTGGTAACTGATAAAAACGTCATACTGTTTTAAAACTTCAAAAAATTACATGGTATAGAAGGGCATAGAAATTCCAAAAAATTGTCACACTATAGTAAGGCAAAAAATTGTCAAAAAACGTCATAGTATAGTATGGCAAAAAAACATCAAAAAACGTCATAGTATAGTATGGCCAAAAACATCAAAAAACATCACAGTATATTACAGCACAAAAGGTTTTCCTACAGTGAGGCATAAAAAGGTCAAAAAACGTCATAGTATTGTATGGCAAAAAAACATCAAAAAACGTCATAGTATAGTA
>NW_019429698.1:0-336 GCF_002814215.2 Seriola lalandi dorsalis
AACATAAAAGTTCAAAACACACGTCTCTGCGTTGTTTTAAAGTCTCTTAAGTGTCTCTATAAGCAGCTCTATAACATGTTAAGCTGGTGTCCATCACATATCAAGCCAAACCATGTTGACACAACAGAAATCAAATCAGATGAAAATACAGAAAAGGTCGCACATTGTCCGTATAAAGCACACCGACAGCATTATACACAAATATAACAAATCAAATACAACGGGCGTGTGCGTCATTTTTGGAGCCGCACATCCCTCCTCTGCATTCATGCACAATGCCACGGTCATACCATTCGCTTCTGGTCATGTGACTCGTTTCTCTCCAAAATAAAACAA
>NW_019429700.1:0-672 GCF_002814215.2 Seriola lalandi dorsalis
CATAAAAAGGTCACAAAATATCATAGTATAGTAAGGCATAAAAATGTCAAAAAAATATCACAGTATAATAAGGCATAAAAAGGTGAAAAAACATCATAGTATAGTAAGGCATAAAAAGGTGAAAAAACGTCATAGTATAGTAAGGCATGAAAACCCCAAAAAACATCATAGAATAGTAAGGCATAAAAAGGTAAAAAAAAAGTCATAGTATAGTAAGGCACAAAAACGTCAAAAAACGTCATAGTATAATAAGGCATAAAAAGGTGAAAAAAATATCATAGTATGGTAAGCATAAAAAGGTGAAAAAAATATCATAGTATAGTAAGGCATAAAAAGGTGAAAAAACGTCATAGTATTGTAAGGCATGAAAATTTAAAAAAAACGTCATAGTATAGCAAGGCATAAAAAGGTCATAGTATAGTAAGGCATAGAAAAGGTGAAAAAACGTCATAGTATTGTAAGGCATAAAAACATCATAGTATAATAAGCTATAAAAAGGTGAAAAAACGTCATAGTATAGTAAGGCATGAAAATGTGAAAAAAACGTCATAGTATAATAAGGAATAAAAAGGTGAAAAAACGTCATAGTATAGTAAGGCATAAAAACGTCAAATAATATCATAGTATAGTAAGGCATAAAAGGTCATAGTATAGTAAGGCATAAAACATCAT
>NW_019429701.1:0-549 GCF_002814215.2 Seriola lalandi dorsalis
GTGATTCCAAGTCCAGTTGTTGTTGTCTTGAGCCATGAGTTCAGGTAGGTGTTAGAGAAAATCCTTATCCTCGGTGGTGAAGAAAGAGCGCTGGAGTCCAGTTTGTCTTATGCTGAGGATGTTTATTGATGCTTGATCAAGGAGAAATGAGGATTCATCAATACAGGCTTCTGTGCATGATGTCACCTCAAATCTGAAGCAGGAACCCTGAGGATAGTCTTTATACACTTAGAGAGATTACTATAGAAAGCTTACACTCCATAACTGTTCAAATATCAAAAAGAAGAGGGAGAAGAGGAATGTATGAATACGCTATTGGTTCATTAACCATAGATAAGGAAACAAGACTGTACACGCCCAAGTGCTGATTCTTAGAACACCCAACCACTTGTTCCTGACCATCCAAGGTCTGCTGTTATCAGCCCTGGCACCAAGAGTATCAGCAGAAAACCAAAGCTGCGTCTGGAGGAACGGCCTGAGCGTTTCAAGGCCGGTAAGATTTAGTGCAGTAGCTGTGGCACAGAGACCTAGGGCCTCACACTGACCTTT
>NW_019429702.1:0-336 GCF_002814215.2 Seriola lalandi dorsalis
GGGCTGGCTGGTGTTCTTCACAGGAGCACATGCACTGATTTCCCAGCATAAGTGGGTTAAAATGCCTCTGTGCAGTTGCAGGATAGCACAGAGGGTAGAAAGTGAAACAATGGTTTGAATGAATCATCTTCTCTCAACATCTGGGGAAATCTTCTTCTTGTCTTGTTGCTGTTCATCCTGGTTTCTTTTTCACCTCAGTTTCACATCTATAGACTTTTTCTATGTGCTATGAGCCGTGTTCAGGTTAGAAAGGGTGGCATGGGTATTGTTCATCTTCTCTTCTTCTCCTCTACTTTGTTCATCCTTTGAATTACATATTATATGGAGATCTGCTGA
>NW_019429703.1:0-847 GCF_002814215.2 Seriola lalandi dorsalis
GCATAAAATGTCAAAAATACATGATAGTATATTAAGGCATAAATGGTCATAAAAACGTCATAGTATGGTAAGGAATGAAATGACATAGTATAATAAGGCATAAAAATGCCAAAAAATGTCATAGTATAGTATGGCATAAAACTGCCAAAAAACGACATAGTATAGTATGGCATAAAATGTCAAAAATACATGATAGTATATTAAGGCATAAATGGTCATAAAAACATCATAGTATGGTAAGGAATGAAACGACATAGTATAATAAGGCATAAAAATGCCAAAAAATGTCATAGTCCAGTATGGTATAAAAATGTCAAGAAACGTCATCGTATTGTATGGCATAAAATGTCAAAAATATATTGAAGTGTATATTTTTTTATGCCTTTATTAGTCAGCATAGTGGAGAGAGACAGGGAATGGGGAGTCAGAGAGAGGGGGAATGACATGCAGCAAAGGCTTTCCGATGCGGGATTCGAACCGGGGCCCACTGCAGAAAGGACTGTAGCCTCTACACATGGAGCACCTGCTTAGACCACTACGCCACACGTCACCACTTCATGGTAGTACATTAAGGGATAAACTATCAAAAAAACGTAATAGTATGGTGAGGAATGAAACGACATAGTATAATAAGGCATGAAAATGCCAAAAAATGTCATAGTCCTGTATGGCATAAAACTGTCAAAAAACGTCATAGTATAGTATGGCATAAAATGTCAAAAATACATCATAGTATATTAAGGCATAAATGGTCATAAAAACGTAATAGTATGGTAAGGAATGAAACGACATAGTATAATAAGGCATAAAAATGCCAAAAAACGTCATAGTCAAGTATGGCATAAAA
>NW_019429704.1:0-336 GCF_002814215.2 Seriola lalandi dorsalis
CTCCAGAGCTGCTGCACTTGTAGAGTCCTTCATCAGACCTGGAGACGCTGTGGAGGGTCAGGTTTCCTGTGGAACTGCCCCCCAGCAACACACCATCCTTATAGAATGAAGTCGTGAGTTCGTTGTTGTCGTCGTCAGAGTGTTTCTTTGTACATCGCAGCGTCACATTATCTCCATTCATCACGGGAAGAACAGGACTCTCCAGGATCAAAGAACCAGCTGAACAACACAGGTTATGAAACATTTCTTGTGTTTTACGTTGAAAAAGATGTTTACATTTACAAACTTTTTATTGTTTTAATATTTGCATACCAGTGACAGTGATGTTGACAGTGT
>NW_019429705.1:0-753 GCF_002814215.2 Seriola lalandi dorsalis
CCTTATTATACTATGACGTTTTATGATGTTTTTATGCCTTATTACACTTTGTCATTTTTTGACTTTTTTGCCATACTATACTATGTCGATTTTTCATTTTTTTGCTATACTTTACTATATTCCTTTTTTCACTTAATAAGCCTTGCTATACTATGACATTTTCATTCTTTATTATACTATGACGTTTTGTGATGTTTTTCTGCGTTATTACTCTATGTCGTTTTTTTGACTTATTTGCCATACTATACTATGTTGTTTTTTTCACTTTATATGACTAATTATACTATGACCTGTTTATCCCTTATTATACTATGACATTTTTTGACGTTTTTCTGCCTTATTACTCTATGTAATTTTTTTACTTTTTTGCCATACTATACTATGTCGATTTTTCATTTTTTTGCTATACTTTACTATATTGCTTTTTTCACTTAATAGGCCTTGCTATACTATGACATTTTCATTCTTTATTATACTATGACGTTTTGTTATGTTTTTCTGCATTATTACTCTATGTCGTTTTTTTGACTTTTTTGCCATACTATACTATGTCCATTTTTCATTTTATTGCCATGCTATACTATGTTGTTTTTTTCACTTTATAGGACTAACTATACAATGACATGTTTATACCTTATTATACTATGACGTTTTATGATGTTTTTATGCCTTATTACACTTTGTCATTTTTTGACTTTTTTGCCATACTATACTATGTCGATTTTTCATTTTTTTGCTATACTTTACTATATT
>NW_019429706.1:0-512 GCF_002814215.2 Seriola lalandi dorsalis
ATTGCAACTCTCTTTATTTTAGACCCTCCTAAATTTGCCTGCCTCCGTAAATCTTCAATTCCTGCAGCTAAGCTTTTTAAAAACCTGGTTATGTCGCCATGTATACCTGCCTTGCGACAGACTAACCTTACAGCCTGACAAAATGTGATTTAAAGTTGCAGTACCTGAACACAATGAACATAGCGGGTCTCCATTTACCCAGAGTTTTAGGTTCTGGGGAGTTGGCAGTACATCATATGTTGCCTCTATCAAAAATCTAATACTACTTTCTTCCATACTCCACAGCTCTTTCCAGCTAAGCTTTTTCATTTCAACCACTGTCCCTGCTTAGCCTGGGCCACTGCCTTTGCACCCCTTAATATTTCCTCCTGTCTATGAACCTGCTCCACAACTAGCTTTCTCTTCTCCTTGGGACCTGCTCTACTCCACACCGGTTTGCTTGGGCCAAGCCCCAAGCCTCCCCAGCCTATTTGGACATTACCCACAATCTCTGTATGCCTGAGCGTTGCTTC
>NW_019429707.1:0-903 GCF_002814215.2 Seriola lalandi dorsalis
GATCAGAATTGAAATTCTCAAAACTACTTGTTCAATCTTCACATCATTGTGTCACTTGTGCAAATCAAAAAAGCAGTTTTTCATTTCTTTGAACAAGTTGCAAATGCTTTGGTTCATCCATGCAAATGATTATGTACAATTCTCTGCTGTTTCCTACATTATCAATTGCTTATGTCATGTTGATCAAAATGTATTATAATGGGTCACTGTGAATAGTCTCACCCCCCACAACATTTAGGCATTAGTTCATCGCATAAGTCTTTACATGCAAAATGGTTGAACAAGTTGTCATATTATGTCAAACATATCTCTATACATTTCCATTTGACTTATTTTTCTAAATCTGTCCTGAATTGTTAAATTGCTCCCAGGTGAATCTTGACTTTCTCTAACGAAGGGAAATGTGTGAAGCATTAGATCAACAAATGATCAACCAGTTTTCTGAAATTCTCAAAGGTGCATCTCATGAACTAACTGGCAAGTATATATATATATATATATATATAGCCGGAGCACAACACAATGTTACAATGTCTGACAATGGAAGAACAAGGAATTGGATGGGGTCAACAGCCAGAGAGAAGAAGAAGAGGAAGAGGAGTGAGGCTGCGTGTCGGAGGAGTTGGGAGGCAAAACAGAGGAAGAGGCAGAAGAGGCCTTTCTGTATCACAATGACATGGTCTGTCAACAAATTACAGTACAAACAGTAAAAGCGTAAATGTGAATCTTGTCCAATCTCTTGCAATCAATACACTAAGGTGTAACTTACAATTTACAATAAGTGTCATCAAAACTTTAGCCATAGTTTACATCAGAACATCCCTCCAGAGTAAACTGTTATATTGACAACACGACTAAGCAATTTGACTGTCTTATCCGTACACAATAACACAAGGACTTTTC
>NW_019429708.1:0-1198 GCF_002814215.2 Seriola lalandi dorsalis
TTTTTTTTGCCATACTATACTATGTTTTTTCTTTTTCTTTCAAGGTCTTACTATACTATGACATCTTTATACCTTTCCAAAATTTGATGTTTTTGATGTTCTTATGCCTTACACTTTTTTCTCCATACTATACTATGTTGTTTTTTCACTTTTTTTCGCTATACTATAGTATGTCGTTTTTTTCACTGTTAAGGCCTTACTACACTATCACGTTTATAACATGACGTTTTTTGATTTTTTAAAGTATATTTTTTGGGCCCTTTATGCCTTCATTGGACAGTATAGTGGATAGAGACAGGAGGCGGGGAAATGACATGCAGCAAAGTGCCGTCCGATGCGGGATTCGAACCGGGGCCGACTGCAACGAGGACTATAGCCTATACACATGAGGCGCCTGCTTAGACCACTACACCACACGATGCCCTGTTTTTTGGTATTTTCATGGCGTATTATACTATGTCGTTCTTTCACTTTTTTCACCATACTATACTATGTTGTTTTTTAAATTTTTTTGCCATACTATACTATGTTTTTTTTTTTACGTTTTTATGCCTTATTAAACTATGTCGTTTTTTCACTTTTTTTCAACATACTATACTATGTTTTTTTTTTCTTTTAAGGCCTTACTATACTATGACATCTTTATGCCATACTATATTATGACGTTTTTGATGTTTTTATGTCTTATCAAACTATGTTGTTTTTCAATTTTTTTCGCCTTACTATACTATGTCGTTTTTTCACTTTTTTCCATACTATAATATGTCATTTTTTTCACTGTTAAGGCCTCACTATACTATGACATGATTATACCTTACTATACTATGATTGTTTTTGATGTTTGTATGGCTTATTATACTATGTCGTTTATTCACGTTTTTTTTCACCATACTATACTATGTTGTTTTTTAAATTTTTTTACCATGCTATACTAAAATTTTTTTTTTCTTTTAAGGTCTTATTATACTATTACATCTTTATGCCAAACTATATTTTGACGTTTTTGATGTTTTTATGGCTTATTATGCTATGTTGTTTTTTTTCACTTTTTTCGCCATACTATACTATGTCGTTTTTTCACTTTTTTTCCATACTATAATATGTCGTTTTTTTCACTGTTAAGGTCTTACTATACTATTACATCTTTATGCCAAACTATATTAAGACGTTTTTGATGTTTTTATGGCTTATTATACTA
>NW_019429709.1:0-830 GCF_002814215.2 Seriola lalandi dorsalis
TTTTAACATTTTTATGCCACGCTATACTATGTCGTTTTTTCACACATTTATGCCATGCTATACTATGACATTTATTGACCTTTTTTTGCCATGCTATACTTTCAAATTATTTTGCCATACTGTACTATGTCGTTTTTTCACAATTTTATGCCATGCTATACTATGACATTTTTTGACCTTTTTATGCCATGCTATACTATGTCGTTTTTTTACACTTTTATGCCATGTTATACTATGTCGTTTTTTTACACTTTTATGCCATGCTATACTATGTCATTTGTTTACACTTTTATGCCATGCTATACTATGACATTTTTTAACATTTTTATGCCATGATATACTATGACATTTTTTTGCCTTTTTATACCATGCTATACTATGTTATTTTTTAACATTTTTATGCCATGCTATACTATGACATTTTTTATCATTTTTATGCCATGTTATACTATGACATTTTTTAAAATTTTTATGCCACGCTATACTATGTCGTTTTTTCACACATTTATGCCATGCTATACTATGAAATTTCTTGACCTTTTTTTGCCATGCTATACTTTCAAATTATATTGCCATACTGTACTATGTCGTTTTTTCACAATTTTATGCCATGCTATACTATGACATTTTTTGACCTTTTTATGCCATGCTATACTATGTCGTTTTTTTACACTTTTATGCCATGTTATACTATGTCGTTTTTTTGCCTTGTTATGCCATGCTATACTATGACATATTTTTGCCTTTTTATGCCATTCTATACTATGACATTTTTTTGCCTTTTTATGCCATGCTATAATATGTCGTTTTTTACACTTTTATGCCATGCT
>NW_019429710.1:0-553 GCF_002814215.2 Seriola lalandi dorsalis
TTGTGGAGTATTGTGTTGTCTTTGCTCCAAAGGTTTTTGTACAGAGTTTTGGTGTTTCCTGTCACTGTGGGCCGCAGAGCACAGTAGTACACAGCAGAGTCAGACACCTGAAGCTTCTGGATCTTCAGAGGAACTGATCTGACGGTGGAATTCAGAGTGGATGAAAATCTCTCCTTGTGGTCGTCTGCTGTGTTTCCTTCATCCAGTTTAATGCGGCTCAGGATGAATTTGGGGCTGTGGTTTCCATCCTGTTTGTACCAGTAGAGATTTGGATTTGGTGAACTGCTGTTATATCCACAGTCAAGTGTTACTGCTTCTCCTTCAGTAGCGGTCACATCTCCTTTTGGTTGCAGCACGTTTTCTTTTTGTGCTCTGCATTCTGTAAAACACCAACAAACAGTATCAGTGTGCTGTTACAGAATCATGTCAGTGTTGGATTGATATCACAGAAACAGTAGTGTTCATACCAAGGCACATAGCAGCCAGCAGCACTGAGATGAACAGAGGCATCATGTCTGCAGTGTTGAGTCACTGTGAGCTACAGCAAGTATAA
>NW_019429711.1:0-556 GCF_002814215.2 Seriola lalandi dorsalis
TTTATGTCTTATTATAATATGACGTATTTTGACTGCAATGTTTTTGACATTTTTATGCCTTACTATACTATGACGTTTCTTGACATACTTTTTATATCTTACTATAATATAATGTTTTTTGATGTTTTTATGCCTTACTATACTATAATGTTGTTTTCACATTTACACGCCTTACTGTACTTTGACTTTTATTCGTTACTACACTACAACGTTTTATGTCTTACTATACTATGACGTTTTTTGACGGTTTTATGCCTTACTGTACTATGACGTTTTTTTGACATTTTAATATCTGCCTATAATATGACTTTTTATGCCTTACTACACTACAACGTTTTATGTCTTACTATAATATGACGTTTTTTGACTTTTTATGCCTTACTATACTATGACGTTTTTATGCCTTACTATAATATAATGATTTTTGAAATTGTAATGTCATCCTATTCTATGATGTTTTATGTGTACTATACAATGAAGTTTTTTTATGTTTTAATGTCTTCCTATGACCTTTTATCTGTACTACAATTTAATGGTTTTTCAATCTTTTCTGCCC
>NW_019429712.1:0-412 GCF_002814215.2 Seriola lalandi dorsalis
AGGTGTTTCTTTTGATCATGCTTGCATCTTTTAGGTCCTAATAAAATACTGAGTTTGACCACATTTTAGAAGGGTTCAGTGGAACATATTAATAATGAAGTTTGGAGTTTAAATTGTTCAGGACGTGCATTTCTCAGTATGTTGTTATTATATATTAGCAGTGGTTGTGACATGAGATGTTATGCATTTTTCAGTGTAAAGTGACATCAGCTGTCAAACTGAACCGTAATCTTTTGATTTTTCGAATGTGATTCAAGACTCAAATGTTTTATTTGTTTTGTCAGTATGTGCAGTGAAATGCAGGGTTGTGCACAGGCTAAAAGGCTACTGCTCAATTAAGCAAATTTATTGGAATAAGTATAAAAAGAAAAAAAAACATAAAAAATAAATCAAATTTTTAGTCTGTACATCC
>NW_019429713.1:0-611 GCF_002814215.2 Seriola lalandi dorsalis
AACTAGAAAAGTACAATCAAAGCAACACACACAGATTCTCAGTAGTTAATGATTGGAACCAAATTGATAAATATTCCAGTGAAAACGTTACCTGTGACAGACAAAGTGACTCCAGGTTCACCTGTATATTTCCCACCTGTTGGTTTGTTGTGAATCTGAACTTGTACACAGCTGAGTCGCTCTCTCTCAGGTCTCTGATTGTCAGAGTGCAGATGTTCCCTGTACGACAATCATACTCCACACGACCTCTGTAGTCTGAGTCTGTTCTCAGATCCACAGCATCATTAATCCATTTAGTAAACCAGAATGTTTTCTTAACCTTAGTATAGTGACCATTTATTATGGATGGGTAACTGTAGCTGCAGCGTGTTTCCACTGTTGATCCTTTAGAGGCACAGATGTGAGTGTGAGGGTAAGTCACTCCCCAGTCCCTCTGACCCTGTATCACTGTAACACAGAGCAGCAGAAACCACAATCAGATTCACAACAACAGAGAGAAACTTTATGGAGGTTCTTCAACATGGAAACCTGCTACATGACTAAAATACATTTGTAAAACTACTTGGCTCCAACACTTCTCACTGTGAGTTTAAGACAAAGATGTCTGTCAT
>NW_019429714.1:0-1093 GCF_002814215.2 Seriola lalandi dorsalis
TGGGATTATTATGCCTCCCTATCCTATGTAATCTTATTCTGTACCATACTATGACGTTTTTATGACTTTTTATACCTTAATACACTATGATGTTTTTTTGACGTTTTATGCCATACATGACGTTTTTTGACATTTTTATGACATACTATACTATGATGTTTTTTTGTCATTTTTATGCCTTAAAATACTATTTCCTTTGATGCTTTACCATACTATGACGTTTTTATGACTTTTTATGCCTTAATAAACTATGATGTTTTTTTGATATTTTTATGCCATGCTATACTATGATGTTTTTGTGGCATTTTTATGCCTTAAAATACTATTTCCTTTAATGCTTTACCATATTATGACATATTTATGACCTTTTATGCCATAATATACTATGATGTTTTTTTGACGTTTTATGCCATACTATACTATGATGTTTTTTGATATTTTTATGACATACTATACTATGACGCTTTTTGGCATTTTAATGCCTTACAATACTATATCATTTGATACCATGCCATACTATGACGTTTTTATGACCTTTTATGCCTTAATATACTATGCTGTTTTTTTGACGTTTTATGCCATACTATACTATGACGTTTTTTGACATTTTTATGACATTCTATACTATGACGCTTTTTGTCATTTTTATGCCTTAAAATACTATTTCCTTTGATGCTTTACCATACTATGACGTTTTTATGACCTTTTACGCCATAATATAATATGCTGGTTTTCATGACATACTATACTATGACGTTTTTTGGTATTATTATGCCTCCCTATCCTATGTAATCTTATTCTGTACCATACTATGACGTTTTTATGACTTTTTATGCCTTAATACACTATGCTGTTTTTTGATATTTTTATGCCATGCTATACTATGACCTTTTTGGATATTTTTATGACATACTATACTATGATGTTTTTGTGGCATTTTTATGCCTTAAAATACTATTTCCTTTAATGCTTTACCATATTATGACATATTTATGACATTTTATGCCATAATATACTATGATGTTTTTTTGACGTTTTATGCCATACTATACTATGACGTTTTTTGATATTTTTCTGCCATACTATACTATGA
>NW_019429715.1:0-334 GCF_002814215.2 Seriola lalandi dorsalis
CTGAACAGGGACTTGAACCCTGGACCCTCAGATTAAAAGTCTGATGCTCTACCGACTGAGCTACCCAGGCTTCGCAAAGCATTTTATCTTGAGGTAAAACGCCTCTGCAGTCCAAACCTCAACTTTACACATAAATAAGCAGTTAACCACACGTATAAGGACTCTGAATTTAAGTTGCAAACTTGTTAACGTGGGGAAAACACTACCAGCAAGCCAGTGAGGATAGGGAACTTTCCAAACGCACAATTTATCACATTTGAAAACGGCATTAAGCACACTCTCTGCAAACACAGAGGGAATGCAGTCAGGGTGCAAACTTCACCATAGTTTGATC
>NW_019429716.1:0-1038 GCF_002814215.2 Seriola lalandi dorsalis
CATAAAAATGCTAAAAAACGTCATAGTATGGTATGGCATAAAAATGTCAAAAAACGTCATAGTATAGTATGGCGTAAAATGTCAAAAAAACATCATAGTATAGTATGGCATAAAATGTCAAAAAAAATCATAGTATATTAACGAATAAAAGGTCATAAAAACATCATAGTATGATAAGGAATAAAACAACATATTATAGTAAGGCATAATAATGCCAAAAAACGTCAAAGTATAGTAAGGCATAAAAATGCCAATAAAACATCATAGTATAGTATGGCGTAAAATGTCAAAAAAACATGACTGTATATTAAGGCATAAAAGGTCATAAAAACATCATAGTATGGTAAGGAATGAAACAACATAGTACAGTAAGGCATAAAAATGCCAAAAAAACATCATAGTATAGTACAGCATAAAAAAGGTAAAAAACGTCATACTATATTAAGGCATAATAGGTCATAAAAACGTTATAGTATGGTAAGGCATCAAATAAAATAGTATCGTAAGGCATAAAAATGCCCAAAAAAATTCATAGTATGGTATGGCATAAAATGTAAAAAAAAAACAAGATAGTATATTAAGGCATCAAAGGTCATAAAAACCTCATAGTATGGTAAAAAAAACATCATAGTATAGTATGGCATGAAAATGTTAAAAAGCGTCATAGTATGGTAAGGCATCAAATTAAATAGTATAGTATGGCATAAAAATCTCAAAAAATGTCATAGTATAGTATGGCATAAAACGCCAAAAAAACATGCTAGTATATTAAGGCATAAAAGGTCATAAAAACGTCATAGTATGGTAAGGAATGAAACAACATAGTACAGTATGCCATAAAAATGTTAAAAAAAACGTCATAGTCTAGTATGGCAAAAAATTGAAAAAAAAACATCATAGTATATTAAGCCATAAAAGGTCATAAAAACTTCATAGTATGGTAAGGCATCAAATGAAATAGTATTGTAAGGCATAAAAATGCTAAAAAACGTCATAGTATGGTATGGCATAAAAATGTCAAAAAACGTCATAGTAT
The DNA here is from genome assembly GCF_002814215.2 of Seriola lalandi dorsalis. NCBI lineage: Eukaryota > Metazoa > Chordata > Actinopteri > Carangiformes > Carangidae > Seriola > Seriola lalandi. Next base: position 1,037 of record NW_019429716.1, read on the forward strand.
AG
>NW_019429717.1:0-2198 GCF_002814215.2 Seriola lalandi dorsalis
TATTTCGGGTTGAAGTTCATTCTTGTCAGTTTGATTTATTTTTAAGCAATGAATGTCAATACAAAGCTGCTTTATATATCATTTTTATTCTTGCATTTTTGTTGTTAAATTTACAGGAAAAGCAAGCATTGATGAATCTATCTGCAGCCATTGTTCTAATGAATCTTGTCACTCTCAAGACACCCGTAGTAAGTATAATTGACAACATATGTAAACAGATAAGTGAAACTGTAGCTCATATATACTTAAATAATTTATTTTACAGTGAAGGGACTTATGTGTAGAAATTGGATCTTTGCCATTGTGTGTAAGTGATAAAATGGGTTTTCTGTGAATGTCAAAAAAATTCAAATAATAACTTTGTATGTGAACATGATTTACAAACCTTTTGTTAATATTAACGGTTCTTCTGTTGAAGCAAGTGATCTCAAGTATGCTTAAACAATTCTTTGACCTTTTCCCACAGAAGGAAAAGGTTGCAGTCAAAGTCCCTCCTGGTGTAAGACCACTGCAGTTTAACAAATTTGAACACTACAGCTAGATGAGCTACATGAACTACAATATATTTTTTATCTCTTATTTGTATTTGTTTTTCCACTATTTTCAGATGCAGCAGGCCTATGTAAGCCCAGGCACAGCACGAATATTGACAAGTAATTCAGAAAAAATAGTGTTTAACAAAAAGAGAACAGTGAAGAGGCAGATTTTTCATCAATCAAGTCTCTTTGAAGTCACTATACCAATATCTGGTAATTAGAAAGAAAAAGTTTTGACAAAATACATAGTAATAAAAACTTGCCAAGTAAGGTTGTATTCATTTATTTATTTTTGATATGGCTTTAGGTAACAAGAAGAAACAACAGGTTGGATTCCCATCTGCACAGATGATCACTTCAGGTAAATATTATACACAATATTAATACTGAGCAGTTTGTCACTCGGAGCAAATCATTATTTTCATAACACAAAGGACCCATGGGGGAAGCAATGTGCCAGGAGGGGCGGTCGGAAAAGGAGAGGTTGAGATGTAAAGAAGTTAAAGTGGGGGAAGCAAATTTGCATGAGGGACCCTCAGAAGAAAACAGTGGGGAATATAAAGATGGACAATTAAAAGAAGCTAAGGTAGACAAGGAGCCATTGGATAAGACGAGGAGTGAAGGTGAAGAAGCACCAACGAGAGAAGCAAAGATACAGGGGGAGTCTGAGCAGAGGACGAGGAGTGAAGGTGAAGAAGAACAAATAAGAGAAGCAAAGATACAGGAGGAGCCTTCGGAGAAGATAAGGTGTGAAGTAAAAATGGAAGACACAAAGAGGAAGAGTGAAGGTGAAGAAGGACAAAAGAAAGGAGCAAAGACACAGGAGGAGCCTTCAGAGAAGATAAGGTGTGAAGTAAAAATGGAAGACACAAAGAGGAAGAGCGAAGGTGAAGAAGGACAAAAGAAAGAAGCAGAGACACAGGAGGAGCCTGTGCTGGAGACGAGGAGTGAAGGTGAACAAGGACAAAAGAAAGGAGCAAAGACACAGGAGGAGCCTTCGGAGAAGACGAGGAGTGAATGTGAAGAAGGACAAAAGAGAGAAGCAAAGATACAGGAGGAGCCTTCGGAAAAGATAAGTTGTAAAGTAAAAATGGAGAACACAAAGATGCAGGAAGAGCCCTCAAAGAAAAGGAAAGGCAAAGAAGGAAAAATGGTACAAGCAAAGATCCAGGAAGAGGATGCAAAGAAAAGGAAAGGCAAAGAAGGAGAAATGGTACAAGCAAAGATCCAGGAAGAGGATGCAAAGCAAAGGAAAGGCAAAGAAGGAGAAATGGTAGAAGAAGAGATCCAGGAAGAGGATGCAAAGAAAAGGAAAGTCAAAAAAGGAAAAATGGTAGAAACAAAGATCAAGGAAGAGGATGAAAAGAAAAGGAAAAGCAAAACAGGAGATAGAGGAGAAGCTAAGATCCAGGATGGGTGGTCAAAGAAAAGGAAAGGCAAACAAGGAGATATAGGAGAAGCAAAGATCCAAGATTGGGTCTTAAAAAAAAGGAAATGCAAAGAACGAGAAGTTGGAGAAGCAAAAGTCCAAGATGGTCCCTCAAAGAGAAGGAAATGCAAACAATGAGAAACGGGAGAAACAAAATCCAGGAAGGGCACTCAATGAACAGTAAAGACAAAGTAAGAAGAAAGTAGAAGGGAGGAGGTGTGCTTGAAGAATAA
>NW_019429718.1:0-334 GCF_002814215.2 Seriola lalandi dorsalis
TATTGGTAATAAAATGGCCTGAAGTGTGCCAAGAAAAATATTCCCAAGAACATTACACCACCACCAGCCTGGACTGTTGACACAAGGCGTGTCCATGGATTCATGCTGTTGACGCCAGTTTCTGTCAGCTCCAACCAGCCTGGTCGTTCTCCTCCGACCTCTCTTCTCATACCATTCTGAATGTTCTCTGTTGCCTTGACACATGTCATGCATTGCACAGCTGTCACATGATTGGCTGCGTACAGGTGTCCTATTAAAGTCAAACTAGAAAAAGTAAAACATATGGGGGAAGAGAAAAAATCCCCCAGCATATTCCACAAATATAATTCCACAT
>NW_019429719.1:0-633 GCF_002814215.2 Seriola lalandi dorsalis
AGCTTCTTCAGCAGCAGACTTTTACATCCTCGCTGTAAGAAGGAGAGGTTCCGCAGGTCCTTCATTCCAGCAGCTGTCAGACTCCACAACTCCTGCTCTTCCTGACCATGTGCAAACTTGCACTTTTTCACGTACATATCGTGTGTATTGTGTATATTGTATTTATTAGTGTATATTAGTGTATTTTTGATGTATATTTCCATAGATGTTTATTCTATAGATGTTTATTTTCTGCTGTGGTAAATTAATTTCCCAGTTGTGGGATAAATAAAGTTAATCTAATCTAATCTAATCTAATCTAAAGAACTGCTGTGTAATCCACATTTAAAGACTATTAGCTTTGGGAAATGTTTATATTGTTGTTTGATCAGTTAACCACTTGTATCATGATTAATTCCAGGTTTGAAGGATGTAATATGAAATCAACACTCCTATTACTCCTCTCTGCCATTATTAGTGCAAATAGTTTTATATGTTATTTCATTTATTGTTTTGTGGTCATGGTGGAAGACGGATGTGCGAGTTTATAAGTAAACTATAGAATTATTATTCCAAAGTTCAGTGGAAAATTACTCTCTTCTCCAAGTGGAAACACAGGAGAAGATGGGTGACGCCCCTGAAACATGCGCCAGC
>NW_019429720.1:0-599 GCF_002814215.2 Seriola lalandi dorsalis
CCCCCCCCCCCCCCCCCCCCCCCAGGAGAGAGACTTCCTGAATTTTATCAGTGTGTTCACTTTAGTTTATAGTCTCAGCGTTTTCACTTTGTTGCTGTTACTGCACATAAACAGTTCACTTAATATAAAATACATTACACAACATAAATGTCCCCATATCAAGAGTGATGTTGACATATACGTCACCAAATAATAATACTAATAATAATAATGATATTAACCGTTATTTATAGAGCAAAGTACTTTACAACAGCAGAAATATAGAATCAATAAAATCAATGCATTTCAAAGCAAAGAAAAGAAAACACAAACCAGGAAAATGTCTCAGATCAAAGTACGTCTCAAGAAGCGACTTAAAGAGAAATATTATTTATATCTATATATATATATAGAAGGAACAGCTGTCAGCATTGTTCCGCCTGCAGAGAACGCCGGGAACAAAATACCAGTGAAGCGCAGATGGTGTCAGGGCGGCCGTCGCCTCAAACTCCAGTTTATCAACTCAAATCAACACAATCCTGCGTCACACACACACACACACACACACTGATGATGTTTCTCATCAGCTACACTGCTTCCAGAGTCAGGGTGTAATCGAT
>NW_019429721.1:0-333 GCF_002814215.2 Seriola lalandi dorsalis
AGATCTGCTCAACTCAATCACCCCTAACACACAGATACTCTGAAGAACATGCACCTGGTAACTAGAGTTTCTACCTTTCTTCTCCATGTTTCTTGTCTTTGTATCAGCCCACATGAACAGAGCCACTGGTTCAGGTCTTTGTCATGAGGAGATCCTGATCTACAGCAGCGCTCCTGTTGCCGATCTTCTTCCACACTCTGTGAGACGTGACTGGACTCTTTAGTCAGACTCTTTCTTTCCTCTTTCCAGGTTTACAGCTACAGAGCATCAGTTTACAGTGTTTTATTGGTTCTTATCGGCCTCACCCCGATAGCAGGAGTCACACCACATCTC
>NW_019429722.1:0-620 GCF_002814215.2 Seriola lalandi dorsalis
AGCCGGACGGGAGGAAACCTTGATGGACAAACTGAGCTGTGGTTAGAAAGGAGCTGGACTCAGTTCTGGACCTAAGACCGGCTTCAGGGCTCCAGACTCTGCGGGGAGGATCAACCTGGACCTCCTCTGTCCGTCCATCATCTGATTTTGTCTCATGATGATTTTGGTTTGAAGCACAAAGGAGAGAGAGAGTGTGTTTGGTTTTTCTTTGGGTGGGGAGGTTGTATATTGTGTAACTTGCTGCATAATAATGTTAATGGATGTAAAATAAAATGAAAAGTCAATAAAGACACTTTGAAAAAACAGAAGCTGAACACACTCTGTTGTTTTAACTGTTTTCTTCTTTTTGATGAACAGAAACACCATGAAGAGCCTTTTCACACCTCAGTTACTCACCTGAAACACTCTGACGAACAGGTCCAGATCACCTGTATAACACTGACCTCAGGTCAGTTACACTCACCTGAAGACAGGTGATGTCACACAGGGACCTGAGCTCTGACCTCAACATCTGTCAGATACTCTGATCATTGCCTGAGAGACTCAACTTCACAGCACAGGTCATGTGACACAGAGGTCATGTGACTCAGAGGGCTCTGCCCTCACAGAGGTCATGTGAC
>NW_019429723.1:0-755 GCF_002814215.2 Seriola lalandi dorsalis
ACTATACTATGCGAGTTGATTCCTTACCATACTATGACAGTTTTATGACCATTTATGCCTCAAAATACTATGAATGTTTTTTTGACGTTTTATGCCATACTATACTATGAAGATTTTTCATGATTTTATGCCATACTATACTATGACGTTTTTTAGCATTTTTATGCCTTACTATACTATGTTGTTTAATTCCTTATCATAATATGATGTTTTTATAATCATTTATGCCTTGAAATACTATGACGATTTTTGATAATTTCAAGCCATACTATACTATGACTTTTTTTGGCATTTTTATGCCATGTTGTACTGTGATGTTTTTTGGCATTTTTATGCCTTACTATACAACGTCCTTTCATTCCTTACCATACTATGATGATTTTATGAGTGATTATGCCTTAAAATACTATGATGTTTTTTTGACGTTTTATGCCATACTATACTATGACGTTTTTTGACATTTTTATGCCATATTGTAATGTGATGTTGTATGGTATTTTTATGCCTTACTATACTACATCCTTTCATTCCTTATCATACTATGATGATTTTATGAGTGATTATGCCTTTAAATACTATGATGTTTTTTTGACGTTTCATGCCATACTATACTATGACGTTTTTTAGCATTTTTATGCCTTACTATACTACGTGAGTTGATTCCTTACCATACTATGACAGCTTTATGACCGTTTATGCCTCAAAATACCATGATGTTTTTTTGACGTTTTATGCCATACTATACTATGACGTTT
>NW_019429724.1:0-592 GCF_002814215.2 Seriola lalandi dorsalis
CTATACTATGACTTTTTTTTTTTACTTTTTTTGCCTTGCTATACTATGACTTTTTATGCCATACTATACTATGACTTTTTTTTGCCTTACTATACTATGACTTTTTTTTTGCCTTACTATACTATGACTTTTTATGCCATACTATACTATGACTTCTTTTTCATACTTTTATTGCCTTACTATACTATGACTTTTTTATTTACTTTTTTGCCTTACAATACTATGACTTTTTTTTGCCATACTATACTATGACTTTTTCTGACTGTTTTTGCCTTACTATACTATGACTTTTTCTGCCTTACTGTACTCTGACTTTTTTTTACTTTTTTTGCCTTACTATACTATGACTTTTTTTTGCCATACTATACTATGACTTTTTTTGCCTTACTATACTATGACTTTTTATGCCATACTATACTATGACTTTTTTTGCCTTACTATACTATGACTTTTTCTGACTTTTTATGCCTTACTATATATGACTTTTTATGCCATACTATACTATGACTTTTTTCTGACTTTTTTTTTAACTTTTTTTGCCTTGCTATACTATGACTTTTTGTGACTTTTTCTGCCTTATTATACCATGACC
>NW_019429725.1:0-592 GCF_002814215.2 Seriola lalandi dorsalis
GTTTTAGCGGTTAGTAGGATTGTGTCTGTTGCTCTCGGCTGTTGTGCAGCTAGTGACGTCAGTAACTTCAGGCTCATCTTGTAACTGACTGTAACTTGAGATTGTATGGAGCCAGTAGACCGAGTGAATACACGTCGATCGGTTCACCATGTTGTAACCACATCAACACCTTGAGGTATGATCCCTGCACATGATGGATATTGTCTGTACTGTGATCTTTTGCACATCCCCTAATCAATACCTTTTGCACATCCTGACCTGCAGGAGTTTTGTCATTCTAAAACACATTGCACTTAGTTGTATAGTATATTAATTTTTTATTTATTTTTTATAATTATATTTGAGTGTTGCAGTATTAACTTTTTTAATAAAAAAAAATATAATATAAATATCTTGTAAGTTAAAACCTACCTGGCAATAAACCTCAGTTTCTGAGTCTGCCTTTGTGATGTCATCATCCCGTCCTCATGCTGCTGTATCCTGCCAAGGACCACCCATGTCCTGCAGTATCCCCTTGCCTTCATAAATCTGCAGGTGTATGGAGGTTACAAGTAGAATTCAGATCCTGTTTTCACACCTCAATTTAAATTCT
>NW_019429726.1:0-624 GCF_002814215.2 Seriola lalandi dorsalis
TTTTCATCATAGGTACACTTCAACTATGAGAGACAGAATGGGGGGAAAGAATCCAGGAAATCACATTGTAGGATTTTTAATGAATTAATTGGTAAATTCCTCTGTAAAATAAGTATTTGGTCACCTACAAACAAGCAAGATTTCTGGCTCTCACAGACCTGTAATTTCTTCTTTAAGAGGCTCCTCTGTCCTCCACTCGTTACCTGTTTTAATGGCACCTCAAATCCTGCAGTGCCAGATGTGCCCCCCTGCTTAAGCCAGTACATGTCCAGGCCCGTCTGAAGTTTGCTAGAGAGCATTTGGATGATCCAGAAGAGGATTGGGAGAATGTCAGATGAAACCAAAATAGAACTTTTTGGTAAAAACTCAACTTGTCGTGTTTGGAGGAGAAAAAATGCTGAGTTGCATCCAAAGAACACCATACCTACTGTGAAGCATGGGGGTGGAAACATCATGCTTTGGGGCTGTTTTTCTGCAAAGGGACCAGGACGACTGATCCGTGTAAAGGAAAGAATGAATGGGGCCATGTATTGTGAGATTTTGAGTGAAAACCTCCTTCCATCAGCAAGGGCATTGAAGATAAAACGTGGCTGGGTCTTTCAGCATGACAATGATCCCAAACAC
>NW_019429727.1:0-332 GCF_002814215.2 Seriola lalandi dorsalis
TACTTGATTGAATCCATCTTTCCCTCCACACGCTGCAGGTTTCCAGTGCCAGAGGAAGCGAAGCAGCCCCAAGTATCACTGAGCCACCACCATGCTTTACTGTAGACAGGGTGTTCTTTTCAGCGTATGCTTCATTCTTCATCCTCCAGACATACCACTGATCCATCGGCCTGAAAAGTTCCAGTTTTGTTTCATCGCTCCACAGAACAGAATCCAAAACCTCTTTGGCTTATTTATATAGTTTTGAGCAAATTGGAGCCGACTTTTCTTGTGCTTTTGGGTCAGTAGTGGTGTATATCTTGGAGTTCGGGCATGGAGCCCTTCAGCGTTTA
>NW_019429728.1:0-642 GCF_002814215.2 Seriola lalandi dorsalis
AAAAAACGTCATAGTATAGTATGGCATAAAAATGTCAAAAAACGTCATAGTATAGTAAGGCATAAAAGTGGCAAAAAACGTCATACTATACTAAGGCATAAAAATGTCATAGTATAGTAAGGCATAAAAATGACAAAATAACATCATACTATAATAAGGTATGAAACGTCATAATATAATAATGTATAAAAATGTCAAAAAACGGCATAGTATTGTAGGGCATAAAAAATTCAGAAAACATCATAGTATAGTACTGCATAAAAAAGTGAAAAAACGTCATAGTATAGTAAGGCATAAAAATGTTAAAAAATGTGATACTATATTAAAGAATAAAACTTCAAAGTATAATAAGGCATAAAAAAGTGAAAAAATGTCATACTATACTAAAGCATAAAACGTCATAGAATAATAAGGCATGAAAAAGTCAGAAAACGTCATAGTATAGTAAGGCATAAAAATGTTAAAAAATGTGATACTATATTAAAGAATAAAACTTCAAAGTATAATAAGGCATAAAAATGTCAAAAAACTTCATAGTATAGTAAGGCATAAAAATTTTAAAAAATGTGATACTATATTAAAGCATAAAACGTCATAGAATAATAAGGCATGAAAAAGTCAGAAAACGTCATAGTATAGTAC
>NW_019429729.1:0-332 GCF_002814215.2 Seriola lalandi dorsalis
AGGCTTTTCTTGAGTGACTAAAGTCCATCATTGCACATCTAAGGCCAGGAACACATTGAATGCGTTGCGTGTGTGTGGCGTGTGCGTGGCGGCTGCAGTGCGTGTTGGTTTTCAGTTGATTTTGGAGTTAAAGTGGGCACACTGCCTGCGTGACGTGCACGTCTCACGCCTCACGACTGCGTCACATGATGTAGAGATTTGGCATCTTGCCTATTTTTCATGTGTGACGTGCGGATCCCGGCAAAAACAGACAGAAAATACCTTTCACTATAGTTTCTATGTCTAGGCTGAATCTGAATATGACACAGGGGGGATAAAATATAAACATTATG
>NW_019429730.1:0-413 GCF_002814215.2 Seriola lalandi dorsalis
TTGACACACATTAAGGCTGACAGTTAAACTCTCACCTCAAGTTTTCGCTGAAGAATAGACAACCTGTGTCGACCGTGTGTCCCCAACCATTTTCTCATCCAGACTCGTTTAGTCTTCTGCTTTTGTTTTTCTTCACTGCACCTGGGTCACACTCTCCCTCTCTCAACTGCATCTGAGCCTGGAAACACTGCGGCGGCAGAATCTGGTCTCGTTGGACTGATCACACCTCTGTATTTACAGTCGTTTATCTGCGTCCCGATAAGCTTGGTGTGAACTGAGACATTGATAACAAAAGAGAGGCAGAACCTGATAAAAGGAGATAAAAAAAACACTGTGTGACTGAGGTGCTAGTGAGAGATTGTCTTTTTCTGTATGAAGACACCGTCAGATGTGTGAGAACTCACAGCTGAGGT
>NW_019429731.1:0-1070 GCF_002814215.2 Seriola lalandi dorsalis
GAAAAAAGTCATAAGAAAAGTCATAGTATAGCAAGGCGAAAAAAGTCATAAAAAAAGTCATAGTATAGCAAGGCGAAAAAAGTCATAAAAAAAAGTCATAGTATAGTAAGGCATAAAAAGTCATAAAAAAGTCATAGTATAGCAAGGTGAAAAAAGTCATAAAAAAAAGTCATAGTATAGCAAGGGATAAAAAGTCATAAAAAAAGTCACAGTATAGCAAGGCGAAAATTAAAAAAAAAAAGTCATAGTGTATTAAGGCATAAAAAGTCATAGTATAGTAAGGCGAAAAAAGTCATAAAAAAAAGTCATGGTATAGCGAGGCGAAAATTGATTAAAAAAAAGTCATAGTATAGCAAGGCGAAAAAAGTCATAAAAAAAGTCATAGTATAGCAAGGCGAAAAATGTGAAAAAAAAGTCATAGTATAGCAAGGCGAAAAAAGTCATAAAAAAAGTCATAGTATAGCAAGGCGAAAAATGTGAAAAAAAAGTCATAGTATAGCGAGGGATAAAAAGTCATAAAAAAAGGTCATAGTATAGCAAGGCGAAAAAAGTCATCAAAAAAAGTCATAGTATAACAAGGCGAAAAATGTGAAAAAAAAGTCATAGTATAGTAAGGCATAAAAAGTCATAGTATAGTAAGGCATAAAAAGTCATAAAAAAGTCATAGTATAGCAAGGCGAAAAATGTGAAAAAAAAGTCATAGTATAGCAAGGCATAAAAAGTAAAAAAAAAAGTCATAGTATAGCAAGGCGAAAATTAAAAAAAAAAAGTCAGAGTGTATTAAGGCATAAAAAGTCATAGTATAGTAAGGCATAAAGAGTCATAGTATAGTGAGGCATAAAAATATGAAAAACAAGTCATAGTATAGTAAGGCGAAAAAAGTCCTAAAAAAGTCATAGTATAGCAAGGCGAAAAAAGTCATAAAAAAAGTCATGGTATAGCGAGGCGAAAATTGATAAAAAAAAGTCATAGTATAGTATGGCATAAAAAGTCATCAAAACGTCATAGTATAGCAAGGCGAAAAAAGTCATAAGAAAAGTCATAGTATAGCAAGGCGAAAAAAGTCATAA
>NW_019429732.1:0-332 GCF_002814215.2 Seriola lalandi dorsalis
GGTTGAGTCCAGTCAGTCAGTCAGAGGCATCAGCAGTTATAGGGCTGGTCTGGCTCTTGCAGTCCAGCCAAAAGGAAAGATATTCTGTCTCTCCTAACTTTCTCCCTGACTTAAATATTGCCGAAATCACAGCTTAGTGTTTGTTTTTAATTTATATGTTTGGTGATTTTGTCTGATGAAGTCACAGTTATAAAATCAGGATTTGACCAAACGCGGTCCAGTTTTGAACAAGTCTTGTTGTAGTATTTCTGCTTTATGAATTTCCTTTACTCTATTTTTTTATGTACAAAAACGGATCAGTCATGCTTTTTTTTTTTTTTTTTTTTTTTTTT
>NW_019429733.1:0-573 GCF_002814215.2 Seriola lalandi dorsalis
AAAAAAAACCAAGAATAAAATTCACGACCCTCCAACTACCTAAAAGTAAGGGTGGAATGGCCTTGCCTAACCTTAAAGAATATTTTTATGCTGCTCAACTCAGGCCTCTGGCCTGTTGGTGTAGACCTGACTATGAGTCTAAATGGCAGGAAATGGAAAGGGAAACACAGGGTTATCAGACCCAGATATTGGTGGGGGATAAACACCTGATGGGTGCATTGAGACATGCTATGAACCCAATAGTCGCATTCACACTAGAAATATGGAGGGTTGTAATAAGAAAATACAAACTTAAGAGGAATATATGCACACTGAGGTGGTTCACATACGATCCAAAATTCATACCAGGGACGCACGATCCAGTATTCAAAGAATGGACACAAAAAGGAATGACAGCAATGTGTACGGTTTCAGAAGGTGGGGAATTTCTAAGCTTCCAAGAGCTAAAGACAAAGTACGGCCTCGAAAACAAAGACTTCTATAGATACATGCAGTTAAGAGATTATTTCACAAAAGAGATAAGGCCAGTTGCAACTATAAACAAGGTGATTGGAGTCATTATGGATTCATACA
>NW_019429734.1:0-428 GCF_002814215.2 Seriola lalandi dorsalis
CAGGAAAGTCATGTGACTGGAATGGAGGTGGAGTCAGACTCCGACTGTCTGTCTGTCGCTGAAAGTGTCTCTCGGAGTACAGACCTGTACTCTCTGAGAGACATCAATGAGTTTCTGGACGAAACATTTGGCAGACAAGTCAATGTGAAAGATTTCTTTCCTGATGTAGGAAAGTTCATCCAGTCAGTGTCCACTCTGCAGAAGGTGGTGGGGGTGGACCTGCTGGATGACAAGAAACGATACAGACTAAAAAAACACGTCACCGCCTTAAGGAAAAGTTTGAAAAGCACCAAAAAAGTAAAAAAAATGAAATTATCCAGGTAAGCAAATAATGAACACACAACACAGGGTGTTTTCTTTTTGCTGTGTCTGTCTGTCTGTCTCCCTCCTGCTCTGTCTCTCCTCTCCTCTGATGCCGGGCTTCAGGG
>NW_019429735.1:0-499 GCF_002814215.2 Seriola lalandi dorsalis
TTCATAGTATAGTATGGCATAAAAATGCCAAAAAACTTCATAGTATAGTATGGCATAAAAAGTCAAAAACACATGATAGTATATTAAGGCATAAACATTCATGAAAACGTCATAGTATGGCAAAGCATGAGATGAAATGATATAGTATGGCATAAAAATGCCAAAAAATGTCATAATATAGTATGTCATTAAACGTCAAAAAAATACCATAGTATATTAGGGCATAAAAGGTCATATAAACGTCATAGTATGGCAAGGCATGTTATGAAATAATGTAATTAGGCATAAAAATGCCAAAAACGTCATAGTATAGTATGGCAAAAAACGTCAGAAAAATATCATAGTATTTTAAGGCATAAAAGGTCATATAAACGTCATAGTATGGCAAGGCATGTGATGAAATAATATAATTATGTATAAAAATGGCAAAAAACATCACAGTATGTTATGTTAGAAAAATGCCAAAAAAGGTCATAGTATAGTATGGCATAAAACGTCA
>NW_019429736.1:0-401 GCF_002814215.2 Seriola lalandi dorsalis
TATTAACTATGGTTGTTTAACCAGCACTCAGTGGCGCTGTCAGCCTCTATCATCCAGACATTTTCTGAATTCTGTTAACTTCTTTAACTTTTATAATCCTATACAGACCTGAAACATGTACGAAAAGTCTGTTTATTTTGCAGCCAATGATCATTGTCAGTAATAATAAACGTAATGGCAACACTTGAAAATTTAACGGTTTATAAACATGTAATAAAGGAGTTATAATACTCTAATTTAGTTACAAGCCAATGTAAATGTTTATTAATGTATTTTTGACTGCTATAAACTGCTGTATAACCAGAAAATGAATGATAATATAGTAAAACACGGCTGTAATCATATACTGCATGTTTTCATTGGACAAACTGTAATTGTTGACAAATACTGTACATTAATAA
>NW_019429738.1:0-330 GCF_002814215.2 Seriola lalandi dorsalis
TTCCAGGGGTCATTTTGATGACATTTGCAGCAGCTGCCCTGCCATGCACATCATGAGGTAGTGAGCTCCAAAACATCTCACCATTTTTGGACTTGAATCTTTCCGCTGGAGCAGTTTCACCACCAGTAACCTCCTCATCAGACTCATCAGATGTGTCTGTATCTTCTGGATGATACTCCACATCCTCTTCCACCTCAGAAACCAGCTCATCTGCATCGCTGTGCTGCTCGGGGTCCTCTCCCTCATTATCATCAAATATACTGTCAAGAACTTGGCTCAGTGTAAATCTTCTTCTCATCATTGTGCAAATTGCAGGTGTATGCTCTGTAA
>NW_019429739.1:0-641 GCF_002814215.2 Seriola lalandi dorsalis
GTATTTTTGAAATTTTATGCCATAATAAACTATGATGTATTTTTGACATTTTATGCCATACTATACTATGTCGTTTTTTGTCATTTTTCTGCCATACTATAATAAGATCTTTTTGGGCATTTTTATGGCTAATTATATTATTTAGTCTCATGCCTGACCATACTATGACGTTTTTATGACCTTTTATGCCTTAATAAACTATGATGTATTTTTGACATTTTATGCCATACTATACTATGTCGTTTTTTGTCATTTTTCTGCCATACTATAATAAGATCTTTTTGGGCATTTTTCTGCCTAATTGTATTATTTAGTCTCATGCCTGACCATACTATGACTTTCTTTTGTCGTTTTATGTTCTCTTATGCTTTGATGTATTTTTGAAATTTTATGCCATAATATACTATGTCGTTTTTTTTCATTTTTCTGCCATACTATAATAAGATCTTTTTGGGCATTTTTCTGCCTAATTATATTATTTCGGCTCATGCCTGACCATACTATGATGTTTTTATGACATTTCATGCCTTAATATACTATGATGTATTTTTGTCATTTTTCTGCCATACTATACTTAGATCTTCTTTGGCATTTTTATGTTTAATTACATAATTTCGTCTCAAGCCTTTACATACCATGAC
>NW_019429740.1:0-500 GCF_002814215.2 Seriola lalandi dorsalis
ACTCAATTCATAAGGAAAAAATTCATCACAATAAATAACTCATTTCATGAGGAACACATTTTTAATACATAAGAAAAGATAAAAAATTAAAAGCAAAATCTTGAAATGGAACTATTTACAAACATATACAATCACAGAAGACAAATCATTAAAAACAACTATAACACATGAATATGAACTATTTAAAAAGCCTTGTGAGGAACAACAACATTTAGGACACAAGGGTGGGTTTCAACAGGAAACATGTTGCTTTAATGTCTTTTTTCTAATGTGAAACAAAAGAAAACTCAATGTTTTCACAAACTTAACAAAACCTCAAACTTTGACCTTTATTATCAGATCAGCTCTGAAAAGCTACAAGAGTGACATGTAAGGCGGATGAGGAGGAGGAAGTGGAGATGTAATCGTGCCATTCTCTGACCAATTCTGACAAATTCATCACAATAAATAACTCAATTCATGAGGACCAAATTCATCACAATAAATAGCTCAATTCATGA
>NW_019429741.1:0-448 GCF_002814215.2 Seriola lalandi dorsalis
GAGAGAGAGAGAGAGAGAGAGAGAGAGAGAGAGAGACCTAGATAAAGATGTCTGGCCTGTCTTCAGGTAATAAACTAATTGCTCAGTTTCTCTCAGTAAATTATCGTCTCTGAGTTTTCTCAGAGACACAGAAAACATGAAACACACACTCACCTCGGTCCTTCTCGTCTTTTAACAGCTGTGGCTGCGACTCTGCAGCAACGCGCTGATGACGAGGAGGAAAAGCTCAGACCCGCTCAGCTCAAACCAACAAACAAACAAACAAACAAACAAACAAACCTGGTTTATTTCAATCAGAACTTGCACAACAACAGCTAACAGCTGTCCTCACACTAACACAAACATCTGGATGACCTGCTTGAATGGAAAACACACGACACAAAGTTTTACCACCTTCAGAGGCTCCGTGGATCTTGGTTTGGTTTTCGTCGGTCGTGGAGAATCTTCG
>NW_019429742.1:0-565 GCF_002814215.2 Seriola lalandi dorsalis
TACTATGTCGTTGTATCCCCTACCATACTATGACGTTTTTATGACCTTTTATGCCTTAAAATGCTATAGTGTTTTTTGACATTTTTTGCCATACTATACTATGACGTTTTTTGCCATACTATACTATGACGTTTTTTGGCATTTTATGACATACTATACTATGATGTTTTTTAACATTTTTAGGCCTTATTTTAATATGTCGTTGTATCCCCTACCATACTATGACGTTTTTATGACCTTTTATGCCTTAAAATGCTATAGTGTTTTTTGACATTTTTTGTAATACTATACTGTGACTTTTTTGCCATACTATACTATGACATTTTTTGCCATACTATACTATGACTTTTTTGCCATACTATACTATGATGTTTTTTAACATTTTTTGCCATACTATACTATGACGTTTATTGGCATTTTATGCCATACTATACGACGATGTTTTTTACAATTTTTAGGCCTTATTTTACTATGTAGTTGTATCCCCTACCATACTATGATGTTTTTATGACCTTTTATGCCTTAAAATGTAATATTTTTTTTTGACATTTTTTGCCATACTATA
>NW_019429743.1:0-651 GCF_002814215.2 Seriola lalandi dorsalis
AACGACATAGTAAAATAAGGCCTAAAAATGTTAAAAAACATCATTGTATAGTATGTCATAAAATGCCAAAAAACGTCATAGTATAGTATGGCAAAAAATGTCAAAAAACACTGTAGTATATTAAGGCATAAAAGGTCATAAAAACGTCATAGTATGGTAGGGGATACAACGACATAGTAAAATAAGGCATAAAAATGTTAAGAAACATCATAGTATAGTATGTCATAAAATGACAAAAAACGTCATAGTATATAGTATGGCAAAAAATGTCGAAAAACACTATAGCATTTGAAGGCATAAAAGGTCATAAAAACGTCATAGTATGGTAGGGGATACAACTACATAGTAAAATAAGGCCTAAAAATTTTAAAAAACATCATAGTATAGTATGTCATAAAATGCCAAAAAACGTCATAGTATAGTATGGCAAAAAATGTCGAAAAACACTATAGCATATTAAGGCATAAAAGGTCATAAAAACGTCATAGTATGGTAGGGGATACAACTACATAGTAAAATAAGGCCTAAAAATGTTAAAAAACATCATTGTATAGTATGTCATAAAATGCCAAAAAACGTCATAGTATAGTATGGCAAAAAATGTCAAAGAACACTGTAGTATATTAAGGCATAAAAGGTCATAAAAACGTC
>NW_019429744.1:0-378 GCF_002814215.2 Seriola lalandi dorsalis
CAATATAAGCAGCTTAATTGAATTTAAACACCAAATTTCCTCTTGCTTGAAGAAAACAACTTGTCATTCACCACAAAATGTGTGAATACCTGAGTTTTCCCTCTTCACTTGTATTTCTATAACTTAAGAAAAGAAAAAAAATGTGCAAAAGGGAGTTTTGAGTTATGCATTTTTATTCATCCCAATGACTCAGTTTCCTTCTTTTCTTTCTCCAGTGAACAATTTAAGACAATCTACAATACAAAAATATGAAAAGACAGACAGACAGACATTAGCATCAGTGATTAGTATCAGTGTCACAGAATACAGTCAAACAAATCAATAGTGAAAATCACTTTTATTACAAATATGAAAATAGATTCACTCTAAATGGAACGA
>NW_019429745.1:0-568 GCF_002814215.2 Seriola lalandi dorsalis
TGACAAATTCATACGTATCTTTTACGTAGCTCGGATGTTGTTGTGACAAGGGATTTAAGAAGTGATCTATATATTCAGCTACTGCATATGATTCGCTCCCACAATCAGAGACAATCGGTCGACCCGAAGGGACACGATATGGGACCGTCCACGTCTCCGGATCCTTGTGGATCTTAGGGAGCAGATAGAATTTACGTGGTCGTGGTGAGTCCGGTCCAAACAGATATTGCTTCTGTTTGGCCGTGATGTATTTTTGCTCATATAGTTTGGTCACAATATCTCTGATCTTACTTTGTGTCTCTTGTTGTAACAAGTGTGGGAGTGGTTCATAATGCATGGAATTATTAAGCTGTCTATGTGCTTCAATTAAATATTGAGTTGTATCTAGAATCACAATCTTTGATCCCTTGTCCGCCGGTTTTATAACTATGTCCTGATTTCTTCTCAAACTGCTCAGTGCTCTTCTCTGTGGACCAGACAAATTGTTGTTGTCCTCTGGCATGTCCCTAATGTGCTCCAAACCCCGGACATCCCGTCCGATCAACTCCTGGATGGGTTCCGGCACTGA
>NW_019429746.1:0-369 GCF_002814215.2 Seriola lalandi dorsalis
ATGACGTTTTTATGCCTTACTATACTATGACGTTTTTATACCTTTCCATACAATGAAGTTTTTATGCCTTACTATACTATGACGTTTCTATGCCTTATTATACTATGACGTTTTTATGCCTCACTATACTATGACGTTTTTAAGACTTACTATACTATGACAATTTTAAGACTTACTATACTATGACGTTTTTATACCTTACTATACTATGACGTTTTTATGCCTTACTATACTATGACGTTTTTATGCCTAACTATTACTATGACGTTTTTATGCCTTACTATATTATTACTCTTTATGCCTAACATACAACGTTTTTATACCTTACTATACTATGACTCTTTATGCATATTATACTTTGATGTTTCT
>NW_019429747.1:0-645 GCF_002814215.2 Seriola lalandi dorsalis
GCTGATGTGGATGAAATGTTTTGGTGCTTCAGATGTTTTTATCAGAGTCTCCAGGTTCTTAAAGATGCAATAATCACACAACAACATGTGAGAGAAAGTCGACAGATTCTAACAACATTTAAACCAGATTTCTGCTCTGAACTATCACAAAGGTTTTAATAGAACATCTGTCGACCTCAGAGGGTTAAACTGAGACAGTTGGAGGCTACGATGAGCGTCACACCTGTCAGGTACAGTCAGGTTCTTCACACCGTCACTGTCGCACGTTGTTGTTGCAGTTTTATGATAAAACTTTCCCTCCTCAGACGCTCAGCTCCATCATGACACTTTGCTTTGACTTTAAGTTCAGCTCCGGTTCTCTGGATCGTCCACCTGTGGTAAACTCAGCTGATCGGACACACACCTGTCTATATAAGGTGTCACAGGAGGAGGAGGAGGAGACGGGATGACCTGACCCCTGACCTGAACCCAAATCCAACATCTGGAGAGACCTGAAAATGTCAGTCCCAAGAGACCTTGCAAAAAAAACCCCAAATCCAGATGTGAACAGGTGATGATGTCAGACCCGAGAGGACGGGAGGCGTTAGTCACCAGGTACATGAAGTATGTGTCTGTTTACCATAAAACTGCAACATGACATGAAGC
>NW_019429748.1:0-625 GCF_002814215.2 Seriola lalandi dorsalis
TAACAGTTCATAATAAACAGGAAGGATTAATGAGTCCCCTTCCTTCAGCTGAGGTGTTGTTCATCCTGATGGCCGTGGGAACAAGGATCTCCTGAACCTCTCTGTAGCTGTTTGGACTCTTTCTTTCAACTTCATGTTTGGACTTTTATTTATTTCCTGCTTTTATTTTGATATTACTTACCTTGTGTGTTCACTGTTGTTTTCTCTCAGGTTACTTTATCTTTAAGGAAGAAGTTTTGACCTTTTTTTCGTTTAATAAAACGTCTTGTTTTCATCTGAACTTGGGTTCTGGAATTACTATTCTATACTATCTACTATAGTGAAACAACAGTGGACATACAAGGTCATTAATATCAAAATAAAACAGGAAATAAACAAAAGAAAGTGTCTAAACACCTGAATATAAAGAGGCAGATCATGACAAGAAGAAGAAGGTGGACAGAAGTGAGGACCTCTGGGTAAAAGCTTCCAGAGGACGCAGGGCTGGACTGTTAGCAGACATGCTAACCAGGGACAGACTGATATAAAGAATGGGAATAATGAGCGGTGACTTTACCTGTCCTTCCTCCATGTGCAGGGCGATGGCGACATCATCCCAAACGTAAAACTCTACATCATTCCCAAA
>NW_019429749.1:0-424 GCF_002814215.2 Seriola lalandi dorsalis
TCTCCACACATACAACTGAAAGAACAGCAACATTTTATTCTTTTATTTTCAATAAATCTGAGCTCATGATATGTTTGAATGTTGTTCCCTCTGACATTATAGAAAGTTTATTAAAAAAATGACCACAAGATGGCAGTGGTTCACTTCCACAAGACCCATGAGGAAACTCTGACGAGCAAGCTGATGGTCAAAGTTGGATTTTTGTATAGAAACAAATCTCTTTTGCTCATTGCAACAACCTTGTAGAATCTATAGGTGCGTCTGCTGTTGATTATGGTGATGTAGTGTGTATGCAAATTTCTCCCCCAACTTTAAAGCTTCTTGACTCTGTGTGTCACCATGCACTGTGCATTATCACAGGTGATAAACTCTTCACCCACCATTTGTGTCTTATATGAACAGGTGGGGAAAGTGCACTGTATAT
>NW_019429750.1:0-465 GCF_002814215.2 Seriola lalandi dorsalis
ATCAGATACAGGCCTCGGTGAAGTAAACTAGGATTAAGTTAGCCAGAGCAAAGGATGGAAACTCTTAGCAACATTGAATTATGTCAACACTTTCAGTGCAAAAAATAAATAATTTTCCTCTTTATCTTTTCACTTGAAAATAAGCAGGTTGATTCTTGTGCTTTTGTCCAGGGTGAATCTGTAAAAGGAATGTATAACAATAACAATAACAATAATAATAATAATAATAATAATAATAATAATAATCACTTTATTTGTATAGAACTTTTCATGCAAAAAAACTTCAGCTCAAAGCTTCATAGATCAGAATGGAATAAGAAGTAAAAGTAAAACAGTTCTAATTAACAGACACTGATGCTCACAGACGTGTATGACAGGTTTAATGCAGCAATGTTGTGGTAGAGTGAATGCTGCATGTACAGCTTGACAGCTCGCTACTGTTTGTGTTCAGACACACACACACAC
>NW_019429751.1:0-491 GCF_002814215.2 Seriola lalandi dorsalis
TGACACCAAATCAGCTTCCTCAATAAACTGAAAGTCATCAGATGTCTCAACCCCAAGGGATTGTAAGTGCTCTACTAGAATATTTATATTCATGTCTGAAAGGTCAGGCAGGACCTCAGTTATGGCGCTGCGTATAAATGTTTGCTCCATGTCAGGCCTTTCTAGAAGAAAGAATGATATCAAGATGCAAGAAATTTATAATTAGTCACCAATGTACATATACAAATAAGATGAACTTCTACTTTGAGTATGACTGAGTAAGGATTTATACTTTCTGTACTTCTAAATAGGAAAAATTGTCACTTTTCTATTTCTCAAATAGTATGTTATCATCACCATAATGACAAAGATCATGTTATTTCGCCAACACACTGTTTCAACTTGAGTATATTATAAGTAAGGATTTACACTTTTTTTACACTTTCATCCAAAAGGGAAAAACTGTTGTCACTGTCATATTTTTCAAATAGCATTTTATCTTTTGCTAAGAA
>NW_019429752.1:0-627 GCF_002814215.2 Seriola lalandi dorsalis
ATAATGAAATGAGCAGTGTGATGAGTTGGCAATGGTGGGAGAGAATATGTTATGGCTATACACTATGACTATACAGCTAATGATACTACATCTACGAATTAGGGTTGATGATTAAATATTGGACCGGCCTACTGTGAGTTGCGCTGTAGCTGGAGACCCTCGGCTGGAACCCAGGTGGCTGTGGTTGCCGTGGTAACCCTGGAGACGCGGGATCTAGGTGGATTCTCCTGGAGGCCGTGTCCCGTTATCACGATGACGGATTCTGCCGGTGTCTCAGTGGTTCAGCTGCCAGGAGACTTTCTGTCTCGGGAACTCTTGATTTCTGCTCGGCTTCTCTGCAGGAGGTCGTGCAGATGTTATCTGCTGGTGTCTCTTGTGGGTTGATGCGAAATAAACTCTAATGCACTTCACTTTGGTTGGATAACTTTAGAGGAGGCTGGCGTTGACCAGATGACTCTAAAGTTGTCAAAATCTTCAAAAAGGAAAACTTGATGATGATTAAAAATTACAAAATTACTCTGAGAAACTTCTGTTGTTTTGGTTCAGTTGGTCTCGACTTGGCTTATAAAAATAAAAGATCGCGCATGTAGACAAAAATCATGTTACTTGTAGCTTGTGGCAAAGAAA
>NW_019429753.1:0-1010 GCF_002814215.2 Seriola lalandi dorsalis
GTGCTGCTTTCAGCTAAATGCTAACATGCTAACAGGCTGAAGTTTAGCAGCTACAAAGTTCATCATGTTGGTTGTTATAGGAAATGTTAGCATGCTAACATTGGACAGGTTCAAATGTGACCTGATGATGGCGCTAGATGAAAAGTCAGAGCATCACCAAAGTTATTACAGTTCATCCTCAGAGGAACAGGAACGTCTGAACCAATCGAAATGGGAATATTTGTTGATATATTTCAGTGTGAAGAAAAAAGAAAAGAGAAGAAGAGACAGTCGTGTTGATATGAACATTAGAGAAACACATGATGGAGCTGAAATATGATCCTGGTTCATAAAGTGGATCCTTCACCTCAGCTGACACATTCAGCAGCCGACAGGTTTTTGTATCAGTGTTTTTCACTGTGGGAGGGAAACTGGTACAGGATCTTTGGCTCTGGAACTAAACTGTATGTAACAGGTAAGAACAAACATTTCTTTTCCTTCACTTGTTTTATTGAAGAAGTGTAAAATGTGTTTGAAGTCACTTTCTGCTGCTTCACACTTTACATGTTAGTTTGTTCAGAGTTAGTACAAAGTTCCTGATGCAGCCGTTGTTCAATGAAAAAGTTCAACATTAGTGAAAAGATGTTTCAGTCTCACTGCACAGCTGAAGGAATTCTTTATTTCTGCTTGAGACAAGAAAGTTGTTGAAGAGTCCAAAAAGTCTGATATTGGAAGAGAATTGTGGATCGTCATCAGCTGCTGCTTCATCAATCATCACACTGCTTTTCTTTTCTCTCCTCAAATCAATTGACTTCTACATGAAGGATTGTGGAGGATTTTCCTGCTCACTTGACTTTTGCTACAAAATGTCCAGTTAATGAAAGTGAATTTCAGTGATGAGCAGGATTCTTCACGTTCACTCTGACTCTTCAAACTCATGTTTTTAAACCTGATTTTCCTTCATGGGAAATTATATTTGTAAAGTTGATGGTGGATAATACAATAAATTAATTCAGTTGATGTCTGATGAT
>NW_019429754.1:0-461 GCF_002814215.2 Seriola lalandi dorsalis
CAATTTATTAAAAAATATTGTTAGCGTTATCGATGCCACTGTCAACAATAATGTTAGCTGCAGTAACAGTAGCTACTGGCGCCATGTGAAGAGGAGGAATGTGTCTGGATACAGGCTGTGAACGACAGCGGGTTGGCTCATACTGCTACCTGGGGACCGGTCATTGTTGTGTAGCGTCAGAGGAAATGCGGCGGCAGGAAGGGGAGGATGTGATTAATTAGATGAGATGATCCACCTGTGCTTTCCTTTCACACTGCTGGTACTGCTCACCTGTTGTCCGCTGCGATGTGGCGTGCTGCTCACCTTCTTTGTTTGATGATGTCCATGATTTACTTGGAGTAAGTTTGGTTTTGTTTTTTTTGTTGTTTAATGATGCACTGTTTCCATTATAATTATCATGTCCCTGCTGTTAATGCCAAGCTCTTACTGTCGGGTTGTTAGGAAGCAGACGATCCTCTAGA
>NW_019429755.1:0-453 GCF_002814215.2 Seriola lalandi dorsalis
CACAGTAATGCGTTGTGAACGCAATATCTCCGCAACGCCTTGATGGAACTTCTTCAAATTTGACATAAACATTAATTTAGAGTCAAGGATGAACTGATTCGACTTTGGTAGCCAAAGGTCAAGGTCACGGTGACCTCAGAAAACTATTTTTAGCCATTACTCATGACTTCACAAAGTAATTATGACAAAATTTCACACAAATGGTTCGTATTTTCTATGACTCTTGATAAACGGGGATGTAACCTAAAACTAGTCTGTGGAGGAGGCAGACGACCACCAGGAGGTGATTCTAGTTTGTTTTGTTTTTTTTGTTTTTTTTTTCCAGGATAATTTTTTCTGATTTTATTTTCATCTGTGAAAACAGGTGAGAAGTAAATATCTATATTTTTTTGGAAGGATTTTCTAGTATATATTTTTCCAATTCCAACTATGTAAAATAACTTCATATATACT
>NW_019429756.1:0-612 GCF_002814215.2 Seriola lalandi dorsalis
AAAAAACGTCATAATATAGTAAGACATAAAAATGTAAAAAAAAAAACATCATAGTATAGTAAGGCAAAAGAATTTCCAAAAAAATCATGGTATAGTGAGGCTAAAAACGTCATAGTATAATAAGCCATAAAAAGTCATAGTATAGTAAGGCATAAAAATTTGAAAAAACGTCATAGTATAGTAAGGGATAAAAACTTGAAAAAACGTCATAGTATAGTAAGGCATAAAAATGATAAAAAACATCATAGTATAGTAAGGCATAAAAATGTCAAAAAATGTCATAGTATAGTGAAGCTAAAAAACTTCAAAAATTGTTATAGTATAGTAAGGCATAAAAATTTTAAATACATCATAGTATAGAATGGCAGAAAACGTCATAGTATAGTTTGGCATAAAAGTTTTTAAAACATTATAGTATAGTAACGGATAAATATCCCAAAATAACATCTCAGTATAATACAGCATATAAATGCCTAAAAAAATCATAGTATAGTAAGACATAAAGATGTGAAAAAAAAAAACATCATAGTAAAGTAAGGCATAAAAATGTAAAAAAAAAAAACATTATAGTATAGTAAGATGTAAAAATGTAAAAAAAAAAAAAAAAAAAAA
>NW_019429757.1:0-608 GCF_002814215.2 Seriola lalandi dorsalis
GTGAGGAGAGAGGAAATGAGGACACAAGACGTCCTTCCTGCTTCTGATGATGTCATCACAGCAGCATCAGCTGTCAGCCTGATTTCTTCTCTGGCAACTTTGTCTGGAGTTTATAAAATACTAGTTAGTCCGCACACCTACCACTGACTGCTCAGCGTTTCAGTATGTCTGAATATTTTCAAACATCTGCACATTTATGTAGCGTACATACGTGGCCTGGCATCAGTCACCAGCCATTAAAGAAGTTCACTGTAAGGACATGCAGAGTTATGGATCCAAAATTGACACTTTGTGACTCTTCCCACCATCAAACTATCAAACTGATAGGAAACAGAGACAAAGGACCTTTCTCTCACCAACAATCCATGCTGTTAGCATGTCAGAGAGACATTCAACCAGACCAAGGGTCAAAGGGTCAGCTCCAGAGGATCAACCAATGGACACCAGGCAACTGGAGAATATAGGCAAAATCTCCAGTTTATAACAATAAGACTCTGTCTAACAATATTTGATTGTTTCTTGATTGTTGGACTGATTATCACTAAAGTGTGAATCCTGGCCTCTCTGTGCCATGCATGAACACACACACACACACACACACACACACA
>NW_019429758.1:0-493 GCF_002814215.2 Seriola lalandi dorsalis
AATTGTTATCTGCTGCAAAAGTTAGGATTACTCATGAGACAAATGGAGATGCACAGTCACATCAGCTGGATTCATCCCTGCTGATAGTGACCTGATTAAGTGCCATTAAATACGGTGTCTTTGTCAATATAAAGTTCAGTGTTTCTACATTTATTCAGTCACGGCAGGCTGCTGACACAGTTTTTAGTGCCTTATGTTAACTTTACATAAACATAATCACAGCAGGAGAGCACTGGCGTTCTTTTTTTTTTTTAGCTTAAGACTCTATCTTATTTATTTTTCTAATGCAATTCATAATGTACTTTGAACTGCCACTGTCAGTGAAATATGGTATCTGAATCATGAAACTTGAATCATGGCGTCTCTAATTACAAATAATTTAGTGATTATTTATAAAAGATATACAAATGTTTTCATTCTAATTTTATTTAAACTAGATATGTGTGTTTGTCTTGCCTAATATACTGATGCATTCTGTACTACGTAAAGCCTT
>NW_019429759.1:0-616 GCF_002814215.2 Seriola lalandi dorsalis
TACTATACTATGCCTTACAATGCTATGAAATTTCATGATGTTTTTATGCCTTATTAAACTATGCTGTTTTTTGACATTTTTATGCCTTATTATACAAGGCCTTACTATACTATGAAGTTTTTTGACATTTTTATGTTTTACTATACTATGCAGTTTTTTGACATTTTTATGCCTTACTATACTATGCCTTACAATGCTATGAAATTTTATAATCTATTTATGCCTTATTATACTATGACATTTTTTGACGTTTTAATGCCTTACTATACTATGCCGTTTTTTGACATTTTTATGCCTTACTATACTATGCCTTAGTATACCATGAAGTTTTTTGACATTTAATGCCTTATTATACTATGCCGTTTTTTGACATTTTTATGCCTTACTATACTATGCCTTACAATGCTATGAAATTTCATGATGTTTTTATGCCTTATTATACTATGACGTTTTTTGACATTTTTATGCCTTACTATACAATGCCATACTATACTATGAAGTTTTTTGACATTTTTATGTCTTACTACACTAATCCTTTTTTTGACGTTTTTATGCCTTACTATACTATGCTGTTTTTTTTACATTTTTATGCCTGATTATACTATGCCGTTTTTTT
>NW_019429760.1:0-328 GCF_002814215.2 Seriola lalandi dorsalis
CACACATGCATTTAGTGGTGGCGAAGCTGCCATACTAGATGTTGCCTGCCCATTAAGAGCAATTCGGTTGTCCATTAAGACCAACAGAAGGTTATGTCAGTCGCATTTAAGAGACTCTGTTCAATTTCAAGTACTTTTTTTTATTGAAGTCAGAGGGCGATTTTAAAAACAAAGAAAACGTTTTTTTAAAACCACCTGAGGCAGCTAATATATTTACCTAGTATTATACACCTATAAGTATAAACTTTTGACATTTTGTTTTAGAGGAAAATATCAATAAATAGCACTTGAGTAGATTTTGATTATCAATGAGGTCCCCAATGCATTT
>NW_019429761.1:0-957 GCF_002814215.2 Seriola lalandi dorsalis
GTCATAGTACAGTAAGGCATGAAATCGTCATAGTATAAGGCATAAAAATGCCACAAAACGTCATAGTGTAGTAAGGCATGAAAACGTCATAGTATAGTAAGGTATAAAAATGTCAAAAAACGCCATAGTACAGTAAGGCATGAAATCGTCATAGTATAGTAAGGCATAAAAATGTCAAAAACACTATAGTGTAATAAGGCATAAAAATGTCAAATACACCATAGTATAGTAAGGCATAAAACCGTCATAGTAGAGT
Organism: Seriola lalandi dorsalis; assembly: GCF_002814215.2. NCBI lineage: Eukaryota > Metazoa > Chordata > Actinopteri > Carangiformes > Carangidae > Seriola > Seriola lalandi. The sequence continues at coordinate 257 of NW_019429761.1, forward strand.
AAGGCATAAAAATGACAAAAAACGTCATAGTATAGCAAGGCATAAAAATGTCAAAAAACACCATAGTATAGTAAGGGATAAAAATGTCAATAAACACCATAGTAGAGTAAGGCATAAAAATGACAGAAAACGTCATAGTATTATAAGGCATAAAAATGTCAAAAAACACCATAGTATAGTAAGGCATAAAAACGTAATAGTATAGTAGGGCATAAAAATGTCAAAAAACGTCATAATAAAGTAAGGCATAAAACCGTCATAGTAGAGTAAGGCATAAAAATGACAAAAAACGTCATAGTATAGTAAGGTATAAAAATGTCAAAAAACACCATAGTATAGTAAGGCATAAAAACGTCACAAAACGTCATAGTATAGTAAGGCATAAAAATGTCACAAAACGTCATAGTATAGTAAGGCATAAAAATGTCAAAAAACGTCATAGTATAGTAAGGCATAAAAATGTCAAAAAACACCATAGTAGAGTAAGGCATAAAAATGACAAAAAACCTCATGGTATTATAAGGCATAAAAATGTCAAAAAACGTCAAAGTATCATAAGGTATAAAAATGTCACAAAAAGTCATAGTACAGTAAGGCATGAAATCGTCATAGTATAAGGCATAAAAATGCCACAAAACGTCATAGTGTAGTAAGGCATGAAAACGTCATAGTATAGTAAGGTATAAAAATGTCAAAAAACG
>NW_019429762.1:0-448 GCF_002814215.2 Seriola lalandi dorsalis
GTCATAAAAACGTCATATTATGGCCAGGCATCACACGAGAAAGTATATTAAGGCATAAAATGCCAAAAAATGGAAAAAAATTTTATGGAAGAAAAATACCAAAAAACGTCATAGTATAGTATGGCAAAAAACGCCAAAAATACAACATAGCATATTAAGGCATAAAAGGTCATAAAAACGTCATAGTATGGCTAGGCATGAGATGAAATAATATAATTAGGCATAAAATGTCAAAAAAACAAAATAATATAGTATGGCATAAAATGTCAAAAAAACAAAATAATATAGTATGGCATAAAATGTCAAAAAATACAACATAGTATATTAAGGCATAAAAGGTCATAAAAACGTCATAGTATGGTCAGGCATCAAACTAGATAGTATAGTAAGGCATAAAATGCCAAGAATCAGCAAAAATTATTATGGCAGAAAAATACCAAAAAACGTC
>NW_019429763.1:0-807 GCF_002814215.2 Seriola lalandi dorsalis
ATTTTAAGGCATAAAAAGTCGTAAAAACGTCATAGTATAGTAAGGAAAAAAAATGTCATAGTATAGTAAGGCAAAAAAAGGTCATAGTATAGTAAGGCAAAAAAAGGTCATAGTATAGTAAGGCATAAAATGTCAAAAAATGTCAAAATATTTTAAGGCATAAAAAGTCATAAAAACGTCACAGTATAGTAAGGAAAAAAAATGTCATAGTATAGTAAGGCAAAAAAACGTCATAGTATAGTAAGCCATAAAAAGTTAAAAAAAAGTCATTGTACAGTAAGGCATAAAAAGTCATAAAAAAGTCATAGTATAGTAAGGCAAAAAACGTCATAATATTTTAAGGCATAAAGAGTCATAAAAACGTCATAGTATAATAAGGCAAAAAAATGTCATAGTATAGTAAGGCAAAAAATGTAAAAAAAATGTCATAATATTTTGAGGCACAAAAAGTCATAAAAAAGTCATAGTATAGTAAGGCAAAAAAACGTCATAGTATAGTAAGGCATTAAATGTCAAAAAATGTCATAATATTTTAAGGCATAAAAAGTCGTAAAAACGTCATAGTATAATAAGGCAAAAAAAGGTCATAGTATAGTAAGGCATAAAATGTGAAAAAATGTCAAAATATTTTAAGGCATAAAAAGTCGTAAAAACGTCATAGTATAGTAAGGAAAAAAAATGTCATAGTATAGTAAGGCATAAAAAGTCATAAAAACGTCATAGTATAGTAAGGCAAAAAAAGGTCATAGTATAGTAAGGCATAAAATGTCAAAAAATGTCAAAATATTTTAAGGCATAAAAAGTCGT
>NW_019429764.1:0-409 GCF_002814215.2 Seriola lalandi dorsalis
GAACTGCTCCTGGGCAACAGCAGCTTCATCAACATAATCACTTGCATCTCCTACTGGATTCCCTGTGCCTGTCATGACTTTCCTATATTGCCTAATGAAAGTCCTTAAAGTCCTCCCACCTTTTGCTAGTCATCCATGCTCCACCTGCCCCTGATTACCCCGTTGTACCTAGAATATGTGCCTGCAGCTCTCTGCCTCCTGTACCTCCTGTCTATAGTGATGCCCTGTTTCCTGTATCTGTCCGTCTCTAAGAATTTGACGTGTTAAATACTGTGTTTTTACCTGCCTCCGCTCAGCCCTGTTTCTCCACTGAATCAACACCTGTTGCCAACCTGTTTTTTTTTTTTCCTCTAAGTAAATGCTGCTTATTGATCCTGCCTGTTTGTCTGCTTGTGGCTCTAAATCAATA
>NW_019429765.1:0-327 GCF_002814215.2 Seriola lalandi dorsalis
ACGTTGACCTCAGCATGAGGAGCAGCATCCGGGAAAGGACGGCGAACGAGCAGGAAAAGAGCGGGAGCATGAGAGAAAAAAGGAGCAGCACGCAGGAAAGGAGGATGAACATGCAGCAAAGGAGCAGGAGGCAAAAGAGGAGCAGCATAAGGGAAAGGAGGAGGAAAATGCAGCAAAGGAGCGGGAGCAGGAGGCAAAAGAGCAGCAGGATGTGGGAAAAGAGCAGGAGCAGGAGGTAAAAGAGGAGCAGGATATGGGAAAAGAGCAGGAGCAGGAGGTAAAAGAGGAGCAGCATGTGGGAAAGGAGGAGAAACATGCAGCAAAGGA
>NW_019429766.1:0-598 GCF_002814215.2 Seriola lalandi dorsalis
AATGAATGTGTTAAAAAAGAAGGAAAATTATTGTGTAATATGAACATGATGAAGGCAGGTTTACTGCAAATGAAAGATGTAATGTATGAATTTGAGAGCCAAAGCAACAAGCAAACGCTGAAAAGGAAAGGCTCCTGCGCTAGACATAAAGACGTAGCTTCGTGCATGAAGGACATGATCATCATGTTTAAAGAGGGTATTTGTCGCGCTCCCTCTCGCTTACGGCCATACCACTCTGAACACGCCCTTTGTTTGGTGTGTGAGGAAGCGAGTTGAATGAGCTGTAAAAAAGAGAGCAAAAAAAAAAGTTAATTTACGTATTCCTGAGTGTCTGAAAGTGCATCCGGCAGAGAGATTACGGAAGTTTGCCTGCCCCCAACAGCTTTTTTTGCTGGTTGGGGGTCCGAAATTGCCTTTATACGGCAAAATATGGAGCAATTGGCAACAGACAAAGGAATGGAGCGGGGGAGGGACGGCAAACACATCAGCTGGGAGAAAGGAGAGCACATGGAGGGCGGAGAAAGTGAGAAGAACAAAGGAGAAGAGAAGGATAAGGGGAAAAGTCGAGAAACGACCAAACATTTGGTGAAGGAACGAC
>NW_019429767.1:0-597 GCF_002814215.2 Seriola lalandi dorsalis
CTCCCATGTGTATCTAGTTTGTCTCGTTTGTCTCTCTCTCTCTATCCCTCCCTGTGCGTGTGTGTGTGTGTGTTTGTGTGTGTGTGTGTGTGTGTGTGTTACCTGAAGCCTGCAGTATTTAAACACCCAGCCCTTCACTCCACTCTTCGTCAGATCGTTCTGTGTATCTCTGTTTTATTTAACATTCGGCCAAATCTCCTAATTCCTAGAAATTTCTTTGTGTTGTTTTTTGATCCTGGCTAATCTGTTTTTTGTTTTTTTTTACCTCTGCCTCAGGTCCATCATTCCTTGAATACCTGCTTTACCTGCTACAATCTGATGCCTGAAGTCCCCTGCCTCCACTCCTCTGTCTTCCCCGGTTCAGCTACCAACCTCTCTAACAACTTTACACTAAACTCCCTGTGAACTTTTACCTCACCTGTGTCTGAGTTCTACATTTGGGTCCACAACTATTGCAGTGACCCTAACAGAGCAATCTGGTCAAGAAATGGACCCGAGAGACTCAGACCAGGAAACAGCAAATGTGCACAAGCAATCTCCAGGCAGGGATACTGGCTGGGTCACTGTGAACAACTGCTTCAAACTGTCTCCGACAAC
>NW_019429768.1:0-891 GCF_002814215.2 Seriola lalandi dorsalis
TGAGGCTGAGCGGTCAGGAGATGATTCATAAACACACAGTTTCCAAAAGTCATTTTCCACATAATATAATATAATAATGAAGATTTTATCTTAAATTACAACAACGATTCTGTCCTTAATGTTGTTACCTGTGTGTAACGTGTTACCTGTGTGTTACCTGTGCGTTACCTGTGTTACCTGTGTGTTACCTGTGTGTTACCTGTGTGTTACCTGTGTGTAACGTGTGTTACCTGTGTGTTACCTGTGTGTTACCTATGTGTTACCTGTGTGTTACCTGTGTTACCTGTGTGTTACCTGTGTGTTACCTGTGTGTTACCTGTGTGTAACGTGTGTTACCTATGTGTTACCTATGTGTTACCTATGTGTTACCTGTGTGTAACGTGTTTTACCTGTGTGTAACATGTTACCTGTGTGTAACGTGTGTGTAACGTGTGTGTAACGTGTGTGTAACGTGTGTGTAACGTGTTACCTATGTGTTACCTATGTGTTACCTGTGTGTTACCTGTGTGTTACCTGTGTGTTACCTGTGTGTAACTTGTGTTACCTGTGTGTTACCTGTGTTACCTGTGTTACCTATGTTACCTGTGTTACCTGTGTGTTACCTGTGTGTTACCTGTGTTACCTGTGTTACCTGTGTTGTAGGAGCGGTCAGTAAATCAACGCGCATTCACTCTTTCGTAGTGTCACAATAATACTTTCTTTTATTGCATAACAGCAACAGCAAAATAAATAAAGATCATCTTAAACAGAAAACTCGCTTTATGTCAAAACGCGGTTGAAAAATAGTTTGCCCTTCCGCTCTCTAGCCAAACACACCCCCTACCTGTGCTCAGGTGACGTCTACTTATAGAGTTAACACCCCCTGACATCATCATTGCATCATCATAATCA
>NW_019429770.1:0-702 GCF_002814215.2 Seriola lalandi dorsalis
ACCAAGAAAGTGGAGTAGGACCCAGGTATTTAACCTCTTGTGGGTGGGTCCACCAAGGTACCTGTGAAAGTACTGGTTTCACCTGACCATTGTTGTGGTCTCATGTGGACGACCGTCGTTAGGGTCAGGTGACCCTGTTGTTATCCCGTGTGAACGACAGTCGTTAGGGTCAGGTGACCCTGTTGTTATCCCGTGTGAACGACAGTCGTTAGGGTCAGGTGACCCTGTTGTTATCCCGTGTGAACGACAGTCGTTAGGGTCAGGTGAGCCCCTGGTGGATGACGATCGTTGGGAGTCGTCTGAGGTTATGTTGTTGACTCTCCTGGGTACCGATGAAAGGGCGACATTGTAGATGGGGGATAGGTGGTGTCGCAGACCCCCTCCCCTGTTTAGCGATGGCCTCTCCACTTTTACATAGATGGCTTCCTTGACTCCCCTTTCAAACCATCTGTCCTCCCTGTCCAAGATTTCAACATTGCTGTCTTCAAAGGAGTGTGCCTTTTCCTTTAGGTGGGAGTAGACAGCTGAGACAGGGCCTGAAGAGTTTGCCCTTCTGTGTCGGGCCATACGTTTGTTTAACGGCTGTTTTGTTTCGGCAAAATATAGGTCATTGCACTCCTCACTGCATTTGACCGCATATATCAGGTTGCTTTTTTGATTGTGTGGTGTTTTGTCTTTGGGATGTACCAGTTTCTGCCTGAG
>NW_019429771.1:0-499 GCF_002814215.2 Seriola lalandi dorsalis
CTATCACGTTTCTTTTTTACATTTTTATGCCTTACTATACTATGACGTTTTATCACATTTTCATTTCTTGATGAACTATGATGTTTTTTGACATTTTCATGCCTAACTATACTATGACGTTTTTTTACATTTTTATGCCTTACTATGCTATTACATTTTTATACCATACTCTACTATGATGTTTTTTAACATTTTTATACCATACTCTACTATGACGTTTTTTGACATTTTTATACCATACTCTACTATGACGTTTTTTTGACATTTTTATGCATTACTATACTATGACGTTTTTTGACATTTTCATGCCTTGCTATACTATGACGTTTTTTGACATTTTTATGGCTTGCTATACTATGATGTTTTTTGACATTTTTATGCCTAACTATACTATGACATTTTTTGACATTTTCATGCCTTGCTATACTATGACGTTTTTTGACATTTTTATGGCTTGCTATACTATGATGTTTTTTGACATTTTTATGCCTAACTATAC
>NW_019429772.1:0-519 GCF_002814215.2 Seriola lalandi dorsalis
TTACAATACTATTTTGTTTTATACCTTGCCATACTCTCACCTTTTTATGACTTTTTATGACTTAAAATGCTATGTTGTTTTTTTGACATTTTATGCCATACTATACTAAGACGTTTTTTGACATTTTATGCCATAATACACTATGACATTTTTTTGCATTTTTATGCATTACAATACTATCTTGTTTTACACCTTGCCATACTCTCACCTTTTTATGACTTAAAATGCTATGTTGTTTTTTTGGACATTTTATGCCATACTATACTATGATGTTTTTTTTTAAATTTTGTGCCATAATACACTGAGACATTTTTTGGCATTTTTATGCCTTACAATACCATGTTGTTTTACACCTTGCCATACTCTCACGTTTTTATGACTTTTTATGACTTAAAATGCTATGTTGTTTTTTTGACATTTTATGCCATACTATACTATGACGTTTTTTTGACATTTTATGCCATACTATACTGTGATGTTTTTTGGCATTTTTATGCCTCATAATACTATGTTGTTTTA
>NW_019429773.1:0-673 GCF_002814215.2 Seriola lalandi dorsalis
TGTTAAATGAAATAAAACATGGACTGAGTGCACAATAGCTACATTCAAATGCTGAATAAAAGCGATGGGGATTGGAGGGGACAAAACCAAGCAAACATAGAAACTGACCATGAGGAGTCTGATTATTAAGAATGTGTATATTTATCATACTGTCTCACAATCAAGCAGTATGCATTATTTACACTATGTTTTTATGGCATTGTAATAAGGCAAAAAAAGATGATATTATAGTAAGTAAGTAAGTAAGTAAGCCGAAGAGCAGGAGAAGCCCCACATGCTCAAGCTTGCCAGTTTTATTAAACATTTAGGAATTTTACTATATTAGATTATTACATATGAATATATTTCATTAGCTGCTGTCAAGTAAATGTCAGTAGGCAGGAAATGTATTCATTTAGTGATCCAATTTCTGTAATAATGTAATATAGTAAGAATCTTATGTTAGGAAAAGTAGTAAGCTGAGATTTCAACATACAACCAAACACCCCACTTAGTACAATCCGGGTTCCCCCTTGTATAAATCAAATCGGATTCAACCAACACCTGTTTGACAGTCTGACCTTACACCTCGGCTTGGACGGAGCTCGGACGCGAGCACACGCTACAAACATTTGGGTAAGTTCAATTCAATGAAATATCACGAAACAACTTTGTGTAGCTCTGCCATTAACTT
>NW_019429774.1:0-781 GCF_002814215.2 Seriola lalandi dorsalis
AAGGCAACACAGATTTTGATCCAGACTTTGAGGAGACTGACCAGTCAACAGATGGAGAGGGAGAGGCACCTGATGAACAGGCACCTGAGGAGACATTCCAGTCCAAGAGTGGACACTTGCTCTGGTCTTCATCCACCCAGGACAGAGGAAGTAGAGCGAGAGTGGAAAACATCAACATCACGCTGGGACGCTCAGATCACAACGTCCTTCATTCCAGCAGCTGTCAGACTCCACAACTCCTGCTCTTCCTGACTATGTGCAAACTTGCACTTTTTCATGTACATATCGTGTGTATTGTGTATATTGTATTTATTAGTGTATATTAGGTATATTTTTGTTGTATATTTCCATATTTCCGATGTTTATTCTATAAATGTTTATTTTCTGCTGTGGTAAATGAATTTCCCAATTGTGGGATAAATAAAGTTAATCTAATCTAATCTAATCTAAAGATGACGCCAGGGCTAACACCGTATGCTACATCTCGTGTGGATGACATCAAGTCCAGCTTCCAACTGGAGAGAAATCGACCTGATAGACCTCCAAGCCTACATAGGTCTGTTGATTTTAGCAGGAGTATATCGCTCAAACAATGAGGCTACAAAAAGTCTGTGGGATGCAGAGGGATCTTTGGTTTTCCATTTATTTTTTACATTACATGTTCATTTTGTAATACATTTTCAGTGCCTATTTGTATTTTCACTGCAATTATTTTATGTCTAATTCTATAAATTCATGTTAAACACTACTTTGAGACATTGTTCACAGCTAAAGAATGTTG
>NW_019429775.1:0-362 GCF_002814215.2 Seriola lalandi dorsalis
CCTGTATGCCCACACATTTCGGTCCACTACTGGTGAAGCTTCCCGGCTTGAGGTCGCTGTTGTCCCCTCTCTCTGCGAGTTGCTGCCGCCACTTTCCAGGTGTTCGTGATGGTTTCTTCGAATGTGATACCATAGTGAGTTGTAGACTCGATACTCTTTGGTGCATCCATCAATTCCACAAACAACGCGAAAATCTGGACTGCGATTGTGAGCAGTATTAATATGACTCAATAAAGACTTGAGAGTGAGAGCCACAAACACAAAGCAAATAACACAGCGCCAAATCATATTTCCGGTTTTTGCCTGCATTAGCTAGCTACCGAGTCCGACCGCCTTTGCATCTGAACGAAGATGACCTGGTG
>NW_019429776.1:0-586 GCF_002814215.2 Seriola lalandi dorsalis
GTGTGTCGTATAGCTCAGTTGGTTGAGCATCCGCCCCATGTACAGAGGTTGAGATCCTTGCTGCAGTTGGCCCCGGTTCGAATCCCGCATCGGACAAGCCCTTTCCTGCATGTCATTCCCCCTCTCTCTGCCTCCCCATTTCTTGTCTCTCTCCACTGCTCTATCAATAAAGGCACAAAAAGCCCCAAAAAATACATTAAAAAAAATATATGCTCTGAATCTTTTTTTGGACATTTTTATGCCATGTTATACTATGACATTTTTTGACATTTTTGTGCTATACTATACCATGACATTTTATGGTATTTTTATGCCTTACTATACTATTTAATTTCATTCATTACCAAACTATGATGTTTTTATGAACTTTTACACCTTAATATACTATAAAAAATTTTTTGACGTTTTATGCCATACTATACTATGACATTTTTTGACATTTTTATGCCATACTATACTACGATGGTTTTTGGCATTTTTATGCCTTATTTAACTCTGTCATTGTATGCCTTACCATACTATGACGTTTTTATGACCTTTTATGCCTTAATATAATATGATGTTTTTTTTACGTTTTATGCCATAC
>NW_019429777.1:0-569 GCF_002814215.2 Seriola lalandi dorsalis
AAAATGTCAAAAATACATCACAGTATATTAAGGCATAAAAGGTCATAAAATCATCATATTGTGGTCAGACATGAGACGAAATAATATAATTAGCCATAAAAATGCCAAAAAGGATCTTAGTGTAGTATGGCAGAAAAATGACAAAAAACGAAATAGTATAGTATGGCAGAAAATGTCAAAAATACATCATAGTATATTAAGGCTTCAAAGTTCATAAAAACATTAAAGTATGGTCTGGCATGAGAGGAAATAATATAATTAGCCATAAAAATGTCAAAAAAGATCTTAGTGTAGTATGGCAGAAAAATGTCAAAAAACGTCTTAGTATAGTATGGCATAAAATGTCCAAAAAACACCATAGTATATTAAGGCATAAAAGGTCATAAGATCATGGTAGTATGGTCTGGCATGAGATGTAATAGTATAATTGGCCATAAAAATGCCAAAGTAGATCTTAGTATAGTATGGCATAAAATGTCAAAAATACATCATAGTATATTAAGGCTTCAAAGTTCATAAAAACATTATAGTTTGGTCTGGCACGAGAGGAAATAATATAATTAATCATA
>NW_019429778.1:0-721 GCF_002814215.2 Seriola lalandi dorsalis
TTCTATATTAATACTGTGAAAGTATCAAAGCCTCAGTCCACAGAGAAATGCACACAGCCTGTATTCAGAAACTGAGCCTTAAAACCAGCCGTCAGGACTTCTGGAACTTTGTGATGTCACAACAAAGCAGTCACCAAGCCCCGCCCACCTGGACCCACCATCCAAACCTTGCAGGATTTGGTTTCTCTGAGTGTTTTTACCTGAAATCTGCTTTATTATTATTGGATCACTCAGAGAACAGTGAGCCAATCAGAAGAGAGGCCCAGAGCCTCCTCTCTTCTGATTGGCTCACCGACCTGTTGTCACTAGAGCTCCAGAGAGAAGCCTGAGAGAGGAGATGTAAAACTACACTGAGATGGTTTTTATATCTTCTGATGGATCAACACTTCAAATAAAAGACAGAAGAAGTGAATGTAAAGAAAATGAATCAGCACATTAATCAATGATAAAGACAATTTTATAGTTGGAAACTGTTTAAAATGAATTTGCATCAAAATGTAGTAAATAAGGAATGTCTTTAGTCATCTTCAGATGAGTGAAGACAGGAAACAAAGATCAGTGAACAGGTTTTCACACAGAATTAATCAAGTGATTCAGGTCAATAATCAGACGAGATAAATAAATATATATATATATATGTAGATAAATAAATCTCTCCTAGTGAAAGAAGTAAAATCTTAATCGAGTCAAAGCCAAATAAATACTTCCCACTTGTTTGACA
>NW_019429779.1:0-658 GCF_002814215.2 Seriola lalandi dorsalis
AAAACTACACTCCATGATGTAATGTTCATGTGGACTGATGATTGAAGACGTTACCTTAACCTCCACTCTAACAGTGAGGTGGTGTAGATGTAAGAACACAGCTCCACACATGTGAACTGAAGTCATGTTTACTACAGTCCATTTACCTGAGCTGTGAGATATGAGGCAGACACTGCAGGAAACTCCTCACTTTACTCTCTTTATGTGACCAGCCTCTCAGCTCCACTTGTTTCTTCTCTGGTTGGAGTTTCAGCACTTCCAGGAGGATGGAGGTCTTTCTCTTTGAGAGGTCTATGATCCAGACTGGAGCAGCTGACTGGAAAACTGACTGTAATGCTGGAAGGACACTCAGACCTGTTTCAGACTCATAGTCCTTCACATGGGAGAAAAGATCCAGCAGGAAATACAACTGATATGCTGAATCATAATTCCCCACATGTCTGTCACTAAGAGGGAATGTTTTGTATCTGCACACTGATGATAACATCTCCAGTATCTTCTCTCCTGTCTGCTGTTCTCTCTCTGCTGCTGCACACAACAGATTCCCACAGAGCTCGGCTCCATCTGAGTCTTTAAACCTGAGAGGGAAACTGGAAGGAGAATAAAACATTTTGTTACGATGACAGTAGCAGAAAAAGAGACACACAATACTGACATA
>NW_019429780.1:0-551 GCF_002814215.2 Seriola lalandi dorsalis
CATGGACCATGCTGCTGCTCTCTCCTCTGCTGTCGGGGTCTCTTCACTGAGGCTCATCAGTAACTTGCTGAGAATCTGGAGGGAGCAGCTTTCCTCAGATGAACGCTCCATCATTGTCTCTCAGTCTGACGGTCTTTTAATGCACAGAGACACAGATCCCTTTCCTGCAGAGAGCCTGTCTCTGGATCTTAAAGACTGTTCTGGCTGCTTCTTAGGGCACGGTGTGTCTGGACCCATACGTCTCTCTGACACAGGAGTATAGACTATTTACAAACTCCTGCTCCAAGTGATTAATAAAGACAAAGTGAAGGGTCGGGCCGACACACTGTGGAGGGTCCACCTGGGTCTAGGTCCAGATGTGGAGCCTTCATGGAGAGCACTGTACAAACCAGCGTTAACTAGAAGGCTTGGAGACTTACAGTGGAGGCTTTACATGGGGCTGTGGCTGTCAATGCTTTTGTGTCTATTTGAAATCCAAGTGTTGATGAAAGGTGTCCGTTCTGTTCCCTCAGAGAAAGTGTGTTTCATTGTTTCCTGGACTGCAGCAGGCT
>NW_019429781.1:0-586 GCF_002814215.2 Seriola lalandi dorsalis
GGTCAGGAGCTGCCGTTGCCATGGCAATGTGAAAATCTGCCCAGAATTTGGCTTCTACATGGCTTCAAAACAACTGCAAATTATGAGAAAACCGTTACTTCTTTTCAAAAACTGAAAAGACCGTGCCAGACACTGAAGCCAGAAGTTTCTACAGTCTCTATTTTATTCAGATATTCCTTAAAATGAGTGCGTAAGCTCAGTGCGAAGACAGAGAGATTCTTTTGAAAAAAAAAGACGATTACATTAGGTGTGATGAGAGTGAGACAGGTATTGCTGCCGGACTCGGCACCCCCGTTTAAATTTTGTGCAGACCCTGCCTGTCAAAGTTACATTTTATGAATCCCAACAACTATGTCTACATTTTCAGAAAGAATTATTTGTCTCCTTTTTACGGTTTAGCCGCGAGCTCGAGTTAAAAATAAAAATAAAGGTTATTTTTTACTGCTTCACGCACTCTAGCCAACTGACGCTTTCACTCTAACTTTGAAGAAAAAGTGATTTGCACTCCTCCTTTGAGTGCTCACAGTTTGAAAAGTTTACATGTTATGTAAAAACAGTTCCTATCTTTTTGAGAGAGCAGAAGTTT
>NW_019429782.1:0-627 GCF_002814215.2 Seriola lalandi dorsalis
TATCATTTCATCACACACTCACCTGTCTCTGTCCCCGTCAGGTGTGTAACAGCAACAGGAACTGTCACTGTGACGATGGCTGGGCTCCGCCTTTCTGTGAGGTCAAAGGTTACGGAGGCAGCGTGGACAGCGGACCCACGTGGAACGGTGCGCTCACTTTAAACTCGTCCAATCAGAGCCCAGAACCACTGAGGACAACAACCTCATTATCAGCTGATGTTTGTTTACATTTTTTAAATGAAGTCACAGTGATCGGCTGCAGTCAGCAGGGACGCACAGACATCTATTTTCTTTGTGTTGGACATCAGAGAGACACATGTCCTCAGAAAGTGTAAATCAGACTCCATCATGTGTTTCATGAGTTATCTCTGAAAAATGTTTTTTAAATGTCAGAAAAATCTGCACAGAGATGTTAATGAAATGTCAAAAATGAGTTCAGTAATCACAATAATAAGTCATTAATATTTCCAGAACCTTAGCAGAGAACTTGTCAGGTGAAGTGGTGGTCATCCTGCAACGGAAAAATACTAGTAAAATGTCAGAAAAATATCAATTAAATGTCAGAAAAATATTAATCAAATGCTGGAAAATATTAATGATAGATTTCACATTAAAGGCACCACATGT
>NW_019429783.1:0-7018 GCF_002814215.2 Seriola lalandi dorsalis
TATTATTTATTAACAACACAAACATTTTAATATCTGTATATGAATGAATGAAAATAATAGCCACAGGGCTACAATCTCCCCTTTCCAAAGGGTGTTGATGTCCTCATCACACAAGTTTACATCTGTCACATCCGATATAGTCAATATCAAGGTCTGGCATGTATGCTACAGACTAAGGTCATATATATGTTTGTGTCATCATACATCATCCCAACTTTGACGAAGCAATGGGGAATCTCTTTTGATAGTGATTCTCAATCCTCTATGTACAACTACAATAGGTTTATTAGTGGAATGGCCAGGTTTATCATAGCTTAACCGCACGACTGGCTTCACTTGTCTTCGGGCGGGACGGTTACAAACAGGCTCTGCACTACTTTGGGACTGACTAGTAGAAGGGAGCTCTCCCTCTTCTAGACCTGTGTACACCACAGTGTCCTTTGGCAGTTGCTGAATTTCCTCTGCGTCTTGTCCTTCTGGGATTGCACCCACACCCTCCTCAGTATCCACACCAATGTCCTCTTCAACAATGTTATGCGGAGTTAGTGCAGTTTCCAGGGGAACATCTCCACTCAAGTGATCCGCCAGCAGATCAAGGGCCAGTAAGATGTCCTCCCTCCGGTCAGCAGGTAAGTTCCAGTTTTCCTCCTCGTCTTCCGAGTGTTCTTCCTGGTCTGGATTTTCAATTGACTTTTCCTTTTGATGTAATCGTGTCACAGGCCTCTGTGGTAGCTGCTTCACCTCCAAATCTGAGGGAAACCTGACCAGATACCCTATGGGTAAAAGGTGGTCCCGATGCAAAGTCTTGACCATGCCTCTTCCCTTTTCAGGTTTAACTCTGTACACGGGTAAGTCTGGCAATTTTTCGACAACAACATAAGGGTCAGAGTGCCATTTGTCGCCAAGCTTGTGCTTTCCAGGCAAGCCCAGAGCTCTTACGAGCACACGATCTCCTTTCTCCAACACTTGGTCTCTCACTCTGTTGTCATAATACCTCTTGTTTTTGTCATGTGACTTATTAGCAACTGTCACTGCTAACTCGTATGCCCTTTTCAGGTCACTTTTCAGTTTGTCAACATACTGTAGGTAGTCACTACAGTCGTCTCCATCGGGAGAAGTTCCAAAACACAGATCAATGGGCAGACGAGCTTCACGCCCAAACATTAAGTAGTATGGAGAGTAACCTGTCGCATCGTTACGGGTACAGTTGTAGGCGTGGACGAGCGAACTGACATATTGGCTCCATTTCTGTTTCTGACTTGGTTGAAGAGTACCGAGCATAGACAAGAGTGTTCGGTTAAAACGCTCTGGCTGCGGGTCACCTTGGGGATGATATGGACTCGTTCGGGATTTTTTTATGCCCAACATTCCCAAGAGCTCTTTGATGAGACGACTCTCGAAGTCACGCCCTTGGTCAGAATGAATTCTGGATGGCAGACCATAATGCACAAAAAATTTCTCAACCAGTACCTTGGCGACGGTGGTTGCTTTTTGGTCTTTGGTCACATAAGCCTGTGCATATCGGGTAAAGTGGTCTGTTACCACAAGAACGTTGGTCATACCCTTTGAATCAGGCTCTATAGACAGAAAGTCTATACACACCAAGTCGAGGGGCCCACTGCTGGTTATCTGTTTCAAAAGTGCGGCCCTGTGAGGAAGCGTTTTACGAGCAACACATCGGCCACAGTTCTTGATGTACTGGGAAATGTCAGAGGCCATTTTTGGCCAATAAAATCGGTCTTTCACCAGGTCAGTGATGCGGTCAACTCCTAGATGGCCAGAATCATCGTGAACAGACTTAAGCACTTTCATACGATGTTCACTCGGGAGGACTAGTTGGAAAGTCTGGCCGCCCACGGGTCTGGCGGTTTTCCTGTATAACATGCCTGACTTTATCAGAAGCCTGCTGCTTTCTCGTTGCAGCAAAGCAACATCTGGAGAGTGGCTTTGGGAGGTCGGAGGCCAGACTCCACTTTGTACAGCTTGTTTGGCAACACCGATGTCGGGGTCCCTGTCTTGCGCTGTGCGCAGCTCCTCCTTGCTTAGCTGTTCCAAAGGACTCACGCCGAGCGGCATGGATAAAGCATAAGCAGGGGGGATGACAGTTGGGGGAACTCCCAACTGGTCTATGAGACGGTCAGGTAGCTTAGATGATTGAGTGACACTAAAGGGGCGACAGAGAGCTTTAACACCTGATTGGGGAATGTGTCTCCATCCGTCGTCCTCTTCCATGGCATTCCTGGACAACCAGTCGGCATCCACATTTTCTCTGCCAGGCTTGTACTTAATGTCAAAGTCGTAGGTAGTTAAGCTAGCCAACCACCTATGGCCTGTAGCGCTCAACTTCGCCGTGGTGAGAACATAGGTGAGCGGATTGTTGTCAGTTCTCACTGTGAATCTGGCACCATAGAGATAATCGTGGAACTTATCCACTACGGCCCACTTCAAGGCCAGAAATTCAAGTTGGTGGATAGGGTAGTTTTTCTCTGATTGGCATAACTTACGGCTAGCAAATGCCACAGGTCGCAACCCTTCAGGGTATTCTTGATTGAGGACCGCTCCAAGCCCGTCCATGCTGGCATCCACATGTAGGATGTAAGGCTTTGTTGCATCGGCAAAAGCTAATACGGGAGCACTGGTAAGACATTGGATGATTTGGCGAAAAGCATCAGCACAGGCTGGGGTCCAGCGCTCACCAAAGGGCTCAGATGGTCGAAAATAGTCATTGACATCAGATTTGGCGGGTTTTGTCCCCTTCCTCACAGGAGGATATCCCTTTGTTAAATCAGTGAGAGGGCGAACTATGGCTGAGTAGTTCTTGATGAACTTACGATAATAGCCACAGAACCCCAGAAATGACTGCAGCGACTTCAAGTGGGTGGGTGGCTGCCACTGGGCTACAGCCTTGATTTTGTTGGGGTCGGTCGCAATACCGTCTGCGGACACAATATGTCCCACGTATTTTACTTCCGGCTGGCAAAACTGACACTTATCCAATGAAAGTTTCAAGCCGACCTCTGCCAGTCGGTCAAGTACATGCAGAAGACGTTCTTCGTGTTCTTCCAGAGTGCGACCAAACACAATGAGGTCGTCAAGGTAAACTAAACACTGAAGCAGGTTCATATCTCCCACTGCCTTTTCCATCAGTCGCTGGAATGTGGCAGGGGCCCCGGTGATGCCTTGGGGCATCCGCTCGAACTGATAAAAACCAAGCGGGCAAATGAACGCTGTTTTTTCCTTGTCCTCCTCGGACATTGCGATTTGATAGTAGCCAGAGCGAAGATCAAGTACAGAAAACCAACGGCTTCCTGTGAGGCTGGCCAAAGCATCATCAATCCGAGGAAGGGTGTATTGGTCAGGTATGGTCTTCAGATTAAGGGTGCGATAATCAATGCACATCCTTATCTTACCATTCTTCTTCCTAGCTATCACGATGGGAGAGGCGTACGGGCTGCGGGATTCTTTGATAATCCCTGCAGCAAGGAGCTCCTGAAGATGTTTGCGGACTTCATCAATTTCTGCTGGAGCAAGGCGCCTGACTCTCTCTCGGAAAGGGCTAGGGTCTTTCAGCCTAATACAGTGCTCCACCCCTTTCGCCAAACCCACATCCCACTCGGATAAGGAGAAAACCTGAGGCCGATCAGCCAATTTTTGGGCCAGTCGGGTTTTCCAAGTCTCTGGAATGGGAGAGTCACCAAAATTAAAGATAGCAGGATCAAGTGTGCCAGATGGGGTCTCTGCCTGCTGCAGCTGGGTGACAACTTCTGCTTTGTGCACATAGGCGATCACTGTGCCTTTGGGGATGGCTTTTGGCTTGGCAGACTCATTTTTCAACAATACAGCAAATCTGTTGCAATCCATCTCTGTGGAGAGCAGGACGCAGGAGGGCATTAACACTCCAGCGGGAAGGGCTCCGTTGGAGGGAGTCTCTACCAAGAGAATGCTATCTTCAAGTTTCTCGTTACACAACACTTTGCAAATAGCTGAACGCTCACTACCAGGAGGCACAGTAAGAGGTCCAGGTCCACTCCACTTAACTACAGCCAGAGGATCACTATGAGGGAGTAGTGACTTAGACTGGGTAGGTAGCTGTGTACTTACACGCATGGTTCGAGCTAACTTGGGGTCACCTTGAACTTTACCTGACTGCGGGGCATGACTGAATGCTCGGGCATTGGTGCCAACAATGAGTGGCAGCTTTTCAGGGCCATTACCTTCTGGGCAGACTAACACAAGCACCACCTTAGGCTCACACTGATCACCATCTTCGAGAAAATGTATCTCAGCTGCAATGTAGCCTTTATAGGGGTAACTTACCTGACTTAGGCCCCATAGCTCTAGGCTTGAAATGGAGTGAAGTGGTAGATGGGACAAGTGCTTGTTATAATAATCTTCAAAAACAATTGACACATTAGAGCCACCATCCATTAAAGCATCACATGGTTGTCCTTCAATTAGTACTTTTCCAATGCTAGATTCACCCACTAAGCCTTTAGGGATGTCTGCTGGCGCGCTGAACTCTCGGAAACTACTTTTGAGTTGGCCTACCTGTCCTGTTGGCCCAGTGGAATTGGCTGGGGGACCCTTTTGGGTTTGTTTGAGCTTTTGGTTGTTTCTGATTAGCTTGCTTATCACTTTGGAGGGGTTGTCAGTGCCACTGCAGTTTTTGGTGATGTGGCCATCCTCACCACAGCGATAGCAAAATACACTCTGTCCATCTAAGGTGTTATTGCTTTTTCTGGGTTTAAAGGGCTGCTTTGCTCTAAACCTTTGGTGGTCCCTTTCTGGTGTTATTGGGGTCTCTTGCATGGCTGCTTGCTCTCTGAGCTGATTTAACAGTTGCAAACTAGCCACTTGTTCCTTCAGTGACTGCACTTCAGGATCAATGTGCAAAACTGAGGGTCTCTCTTTGACTGATAGCTGCTGTACTTTAGCTTCTAAAGCTTTTACTTGAGTCTTAAGAGCATCTACCTCAGCAGAGCGGGCTGTACTCTCTTCTGCTACACGCACTGTGTGCGCGCTTGTGGTGAGATTTCGTCTAGTTACCTTCTGATCTTCCTCTACTCTAATCTCACTCAGTAACTCCATGAAAGAGGGAGGGTTCCTTAACCTCTCTTTCAAGCGCAACTGGAGTAGCAGGATGTCAGATTCTGATGCGGCACCTCTTAATAGCTGCTCCACCCGTGCTCGGTCTCTGGACGTAGAGGAAAGGCCTCCTTTCTGGACTGCTTTTGACAACGCCTTTTCTAATCTCCTCAGGTAATCTGATAGCCTTTCACCTGACTTTTGTTGCATGGATCGGAATGCAAAATAAAAATCTTCACCGGACTTGGTGATCCCAAATGCATTTTCCAGGGCTGCCAAATAATCTTCTGGACGCGCCTCTGCATCATTGCATCTCACAGCCTGGATTATCTCGAATGCTGGGCCTTTTACACTTTCAACAATCCTTTTCTTTTTCTCTTTTCCAGAACCGTCACACTCATCCAGCATTAACTGGGCCTGCTCTAGCCAGTTTTCAAGGGTCTCCTCCCCTGCAGGTGTGGGCATCACTCCTGAAAAAACACGTAACCTGCGGAAAGCATTATTTTCTTGTGGGGGTCGCATTGTTTTTTCCAGCAACTCTCCCACAGCACGAATGATGGAGGTTGGGTCTGACTGTGTGGGTGTGCTTTGCTCAAATAATGGTTGGAGATCATTCAGTGATTTACCTTCACTTTGTAGTAAGTTGAGCACCTTCAGTGTGAAGTCATCAGGCAATGAGGTGGCACGTGTGAGAAGGGTCACTTTCCATGGGGTTCCACCATTAAGGGGGTAGATCTCAGGGGGAGCTGTTTTAGGGTCAACTGGGTTTTGGCACTCACAGAGTATCATGTCTTGCTGTAGCAGTGAGACTAATCGTTTAGATTTATAGCGAACTCGGCCGAGTACTTTTACAGCCTCCAGTGACTCTGTTATATCAGCTACAACTGCCTCTGTTGGTACATTACTCAGTATCAACGCATTGGCTGGATCTACTTGTACATCTTCACACCATTTCCGAAGCTCAGCTAGTAACTGGGGGTTGGATGAGTGAGCCATCATTGTATGTGAGTTTTGATCTTAATTACTTAAATTTAATCGGCCATACAGTGAACTAATCCCAGCGGTGCCTCCATTTATGTAACCCCAGTCCCATGTAGCTAGGAAATATTAACTGACAAATAATTGGGGTGTTGTAGTACAGTGGGACGGGGCCTGAGTTCGTCTGGAGATGGCGCTACCTGTGATAAACGTGATATAAAATAACTTGGCGGTGCCTCCAATAACATTTAAGAAGTAACACAAAATGTTGGTACTTACCCTTTAAAATAAAAGTTCCCTTTAACCTATTTAATATGTATCCAAAAAGTATCACCCTTGTAAATACAACACAAGATTAAGTGAAAACAACAATAATTATTTATTGCAAGGTTACTAATTGGATTTCCAAATTAGTCAAATAATTCACTGTTGACTTTTAAGTAGGCCTATGCATTGATAAAAATATTCAAAACTCTCATTTGGTCTGGAAGGTTTGACACACAAATGATGAACCCAATGATAAAATGTGAATTCAAATAAACAAATAAACTCAAATGTCCACAGCCCACACTCACACACACATTCACGCAGGGCTATTAAATGTAAAGAAAACGTTGCAGGCCTGGTCGATGCTTGTGAGCGTGGAGGCCGAAAACGAATGGCCGTTTCACTTGGTTTTAACCAGCATAAACAAATAAAAGCACGTGCACAGTGTTAATGGTGTACTCACGAGTCCAGCAACAGTCAGAGAATAAGATGGAAAAGGGGCAAAAGGCAAGGTGCAGTTTCAACGGCAAGCAAATGGAGCGTGCAGCAACACAGTGCGGTGAGCCACGTTCAAGTACAGCAGCTACAGTCTCCCTCCAAAGGTCCAGGGCTCTCCCGGTCCTCACTCTCTCCCTCTTATGGCAAATGTCCGGTCCTGAATCACATAATTCTTCTTAGTAACTAAGTT
>NW_019429784.1:0-376 GCF_002814215.2 Seriola lalandi dorsalis
TTATATTTGATTAACTGTGCAGCCCTAGTTTTAGTCATTCACTGTGGGATGATACCGTCCACTCTCTGGTGCCAGCTTCTCCAGTGTGAGGAAGAAGTGCTGCTTTTCTGTCTTTTATATCATTGTAACTGTCATCTTTGGTCTCTTTTTTTAGTGACTACTTTATTTAGACGTGCTGGTGAAAGAATACGTCAGAGGTTCCCGAACGACTCACTTCTCCTGAAACGTACTCTCTCAATGTAAATGTGTTTTATATTGATGAATATTTGAAGTGACTGGATGCTGATGTAATGTGTGTGTTTGTGTGTGTGTGTGTGTGTGTGTGTGTGTTCGTTCTGCAGAGATATCTGCCCCATCCTGAAGGATCCAGCTGCTC
>NW_019429785.1:0-779 GCF_002814215.2 Seriola lalandi dorsalis
TACTATACGATGTCGTTTTTTGACATTTTTGGGTCTTACTATACTATGTTGGTCTTTGCCTCACTATACTATGTCGTTATTTTCACTTTTTAGCCATACTTTACTATGTCGTTTTTTTGACTTTTTTGCCATACTATACTATGTCTTTTTTTTTACTTTTTTGCCATACTATACTATGTCGTTTTTTTGACTTTTTTGCCATACTATACTATGTCGTTTTTTGACATTGTTGGGTCTTACTATACTATGTTGGTCTTTGCCTCACTATACTATGTCGTTATTTTCACTTTTTAGCCATACTATACTATCTCGTTTTTTTGACTTTTTTTGCCATACTATACTATGTCGTTTTTTTTACTTTTTTGCCATACTATACTATGTCGTTTTTTGGCATTTTTGGGTCTTACTATACCATGCCATTTTGACACTTTTTATGCCATACTATACTATGTTGTTCTTTGCCTCACTATACTATGTTGTTTTTTTTTACTTTTTTGCCATACTATACTATGTCGTTTTTTGACATTTCTGGGTCTTACTATACTATGTCTTTTTTTCACTTTTTATGCCATTCTATACTATATTGTGCTATGCCTCATTGTATTATGTCGTTATTTTCACCTTTTAGCCATACTTTTCTATGTCGTTTTTTTGACTTTTTTGCCATACTATACTATGTCGTTTTTTGACATTTTTGGGTCTTACTATACTATGTTGGTCTTTGCCTCACTATACTATGTCGTTATTTTCACTTTTTAGCCATACTATACTATGTCGTT
>NW_019429786.1:0-649 GCF_002814215.2 Seriola lalandi dorsalis
AAAAAAACATCTAACTATAGTATGGGATAAAAATGTGAAAAAACGTCATAGTATAGTATGGCATAAAACGTCAAAAATACATCATAGTATATTAAAGCATAAAAGGTCATAAAAACGTCACAGTATGGTCAGGCATCAAATCAGATAGTGTAGTAAGGCATAAAAATGCCAAAAAAACATCTAACTATAGTATAGGATAAAAATGCCAAAAAACGTAATAGTATTGTATGGCGTAAAACATCAAAAATACATCATAGAATATTAAGGCATAAAAGGTCATAAAAACGTCACAGTATGGTCAGGCATCAAATGAGATAGTGTTGTAAGGCATAAAAATGCCAAATAACATCTAACTATAGTATGGTATAAAAATGCCAAAGAACGTCATAGTATAGTATCGCATAAAACGTCAAAAATCCATCATAGTATATTAAAGCATAAAAGGACCTAAAAACATCATACTATGGCAAGGAATAAAATGAAATAATATAGTAAGGCATAAAAATGCAAAAAGATGTCGAAGTATAGTATGACAGAAAAATGCCCAAAAACGTCATAGTATAGTATGGCATAAAACGTCAAAAATACATCATAGTATATTAAAGCATAAAAGGTCATAAAAACATCATACTATGGCAAGGAATAAGAT
>NW_019429787.1:0-1247 GCF_002814215.2 Seriola lalandi dorsalis
CATTTTATGCCTTACCAAACTATGACGTTTTTATGCCACTTTATGCCTTACTATACTATGACATTTTTATGACCTTTTATGCCTTACTATACTATGACATTTTTATGACATTTTATGCCTTACTATACTATGACGTTTTTTGACATTTTCCATGCTTTACTATACTATGATATTTTATGCCTTATTATCTTAAGACGTTTTTAGACGTTTTTATGCCCTATCATACTATGACGTTTGTATGACATTTTATGCCTTACCAAATTATGATGTTTTTATGCCACTTTATGCCTTACTATACTATGACGTTTTTATGACATTTTACCCCTTACTATACTGTGATGTTTTTTGACATTTTAATGCCATACTATACTATGACATTTTTATGACATTTTATGCCTTACCAAACTATGACGTTTTTATTACTTACTATACTATGACATTTTATGCCTTACTATACTATGATGTTTTTATGACATTTTATGCTTTAATATTTTTATGACGTTTTTATGACTTACTATACTATGATATTTTATGTCTTACTATACTATGATGTTTGTATGACATTTTATGCCTTACCAAACTATGACCTTTTTATTACTTACTATACTATGACATTTTATGCCTCACCAAACTATGACCTTTTTATTACTTACTATACTATGACATTTTATGCCTCACCAAACTATCAAGTTTTTATGCCTTAGTATACTATGACATTTTATGCCTTACTATACTATGACGTTTTTATGACATTTTATGCCTTACCAAACTATGACGTTTTTATTACTTACTATACTATGACATTTTATGCCTTACTATACTATGACGTTTTTAAGACATTCTATGCCTTAATATTCTATGACGTTTTTATGACGTTATATGCGTTAATATTCTATGACGTTTTTATGACATTATATGCCTTGCTATACTATGGCGTTTTTATGAAATTTTATGCCTTGCTATACTATGGCGTTTTTATGACATTTTATGCCTTACCAAACTATGAAGTTTTTATGCCTTGGTATACTATGACATTTTTATGACATTTTACGCCTTACCAAAATATGATGTTTTTATGACATTTTTATGCCTTGTTATACTATGACATTTTATGCCTTTCCAAACTATCAAGTTTTTATGCCTTAGTATACTATGACATTTTATGCCTTACCAAACTATGACGTTTGTATGACATTTTATGCCTTACCAAACTATGACGTTTTTATGCCACTTTATGCCTTACTATA
>NW_019429788.1:0-496 GCF_002814215.2 Seriola lalandi dorsalis
AAAAACGTCATAGTATAGTAAGGCATAATACGTCATAGTATACTAAGGTGTAAAAATGTCAAAAAACATCATAATATAGTAAGGCATAATATGTCATAGTATAGTAAGGCATAAAAATCTAAAAAATGTCATAGTATAGTAAGACATAAAAACATTAAAAAACGTCATAGTATAGTAAGGCATAATATGTCACAGTATAGTAAGGCATAAAAACATCAAAAAACGTTGTAATATAATAAGGCTTAAAAAAGTCATAAAACGTCATAATATAGTAAGACATAATATGTCATAGTATACTAAGGCATAAAAATCTAAAAAATGTCATAGTATAGTAAGGCATAAAAACGTCAAAAAACGTCATAGTATAGTAAGGCATAATACGTCATAGTATAGTAAGGCATAAAAACATCAAAAAATGTCATAGTATATTAAGGCATAAAAACATCAAAAAACGTCATAGTATAGTAAGGCATAATACGTCATAGTATACTAAGGT
>NW_019429789.1:0-614 GCF_002814215.2 Seriola lalandi dorsalis
AGGTTTTTGTACAGAGTTTTGGTGTTTCCTGTCACTGTGGGCCTCAGAGCACAGTAGTACACAGCAGAGTCAGTCACTGCAGCAGAGGAGATCTGCAGATCCATTCTGATTTTATCACCACTCACTGTAACTGACAGTCCAGACTTTGTTTCATTTTGATTTCCAAAGTGAAAGATGAGGAACTCTGGTGGTTTTCCTGGATATTGTCGATACCAGAAGAAATTATCACCACCAGCTGCCTTTGTGGAGTAGTTGTAGGACAGAGTAACAGTGCTGCCTTCTGAACTCAACTCTTCAGTCTTGACTGGAGTCAGTTCTTCACAGCTGACTCCTAAAGAAACAGAGAACTCTGTTATAACATGATGTAAATGTTTCAATACATAATTTACATTCATTTTGCTGCATGATCTCACATACCTGTTAGAGTAGAGACAAACAGTAGAGACAGTACATAATAGTCCAATGACAGCATGTTGAATGAAGGTAATGTTGATGGTTTGTGTATTGAACTGTGCTGAATATGGAAGTTCCTCTCTCTTCTATAGTTCAGTAACAGCTCAGCTCCTCCCTGAATCTCTCCGTCTCCTCTTAGATCTGTATTTTCTCTTCTCTCT
>NW_019429790.1:0-552 GCF_002814215.2 Seriola lalandi dorsalis
ATTTCTTTATGACATTTTATGCCTTACTATACTATGACATTTTTTTGACATTTTATGCCTTACTATACTATGACATTTTTTATGACTTTTTATGCCTTACTATACTATGACATTTTTTTTGACATTTTATGCCTTACTATACTATGATATTTTTTTATGAAATTTTATGCCTTACTATACTATGACATTTTTTATGAGATTTTATTCATTACTATACTATGACATTTTTTCGGACTTTCATGCCTTACTATAGTATGACAAATTTTTTATGACATTTTATGCCTTACTATACTATGACATTTTTCATGACTTTTTATGCCTTACTATACTATGACATTTCTTTATGACATTTTATGCCTTACTATACTATGATATTTTTTTGACATTTTATGCCTTACTATACTATGACATTTTTCATGACTTTTTATGCCTTACTATACTCTGATGTTTTTTTTATGACTTTTTATGCCTAACTATAGCATGACATTTTTAAGGCCTTACTGTACTATTACTTTTTTTACCTTACTATATTATGACGTTTTTTTATGACTT
>NW_019429791.1:0-818 GCF_002814215.2 Seriola lalandi dorsalis
TATGATGATTTTATGACATTTTTTTATGCCTTACTATACTATGATGTATTTTGACATTTTCATGACATTTTTTATGCCTTACTATACTATGACGTTTTACTATGATGATTTTATGACATTTTTTTATGCCTTACTATACTATTACGTTTATTATGCTTTACTACACTATGATGATTTTATGACATTTTTTTCTTCCTTACTATACTATGATGTATTTTGACATTTTCATGACATTTTTTATGCCTTACTACACTATGATGATTTTATGACATTTTTTATGCCTTACTATACTATGATGTTTTTTATGCTTTACTACACTATGCTGATTTTATGACGTTTTTTATGCCTTACTATACTATGACGTTTTTTATGCTTTACTACACTATGATGATTTTATGACATTTTTTTATGCCTTACTATACTATTACGTTTTTATGATGTTTTTTATGCCTTACTACACTATGACGTTTTTATGACGTCTTTTATGCCTTACTATACTATGACGTTTTTTTGAAATTTTTCATGCCTTACTATACTATGACGTTTTTTTGAAATTTTTCATGCCTTACTATACTATGACGTTTTTTATGCTTTACTACACTATGATGATTTTATGACATTTTTTTATGCCTTACTATACTATGATGATTTTATGACATTTTTTTATGCCTTACTATACTATGACGTTTTTTATGCCTTACTCTGCTATGATGATTTTATGACACTTTTTTTATGCCTTACTATACTATGATGTATTTTGACATTTTTTTGACATTTTTTTATGCCTTACCATACTATGACGTTTTTTATGCCTTACT
>NW_019429792.1:0-459 GCF_002814215.2 Seriola lalandi dorsalis
ATGTGAAAAAACAAAAAAGTTTAATAAGGCATAAAAACATCAAAAAACGTCATAGTATGATGAGAAATAAATATGTCATAGTATATTGACACCTGAAAATTGAAAAAAATGACATACTATAGTATAGTAAAAAAAGTGAAAAAACGACATAGTATAGTATGGCAAAAAATGTGAAAAAACAACAAAGTTTAATAAGGCATAAAAACATCAAAAAACGTCATAGTATAATGAGAAATAAGACGTCATAGTATACTGATGCCTGAAAATTGAAAAAACAACATAGTATAGTATGGCAAAAAATGTGAAAAAATAACAAAGTTTAATAAGGCATAAAAACATCAAAAAACGTCATGGTATAATAGGATATAAAGACATCATAGTATACTGAAGCCTGAAAATTGAAAAATAGGACATAGTATAGTATGGCAAAAAAAGTGAAAAGACGACATAGTATAGTAT
>NW_019429793.1:0-450 GCF_002814215.2 Seriola lalandi dorsalis
AATCAACTGGGTTTACCACAGGTGGACTCTATCAAGAACATGAGCCAAACTTCAAGCAGCGCAGCAAAGTGTCTGAATACTTATGTCAGCGTGATATTTCCGTTTTTCCTTTTTTCTAATTTTGCAAAAAAATTCTAAAATTCTGTTTTCACTTTGTCATTATGGGCCATTGAGTCCAGATTGATGAATACTCTGTAGAATAATGATAATAAACCGACACATAAAAAAACAGAACCCATGTCATAAAGAAGGGATTTACATTTTGAATAAGTTACATTTTCTCGATGAGGGTTAAAGTGGCTCTGGCTTCAGAAAAGGATCGTCTATTGAAGGGACAATGGTTGGTTGATATTAGTGTGTACACCCCTGTGCTGACTCAGTGAGCCAATATACTGTTTTCTAGTTTAATTACCGTCACAAGAAACCTGATTTTAGGGATGACTTTTCTAT
>NW_019429794.1:0-541 GCF_002814215.2 Seriola lalandi dorsalis
TCCCCCTCCTCAGAAATCTCAATTCAACCTCCAACTATAGTTTATTACAGTACAACAGTTACTGTGGTCAAAATATATGAAACCAGAACTGTCCCACTTTTTAATTCATAGATAAAAACATTGGATATTTTGATGATTTATTAACCGCTGAAAAGGAAATATTTGCGGTTTTCATATCAGAAATCTGGTCACCCTATTTTACAGTGTTTCATAAAAAAAGGGTTTAAAGAGAAGGAAAGTAAATTTATGTTAAAATCAGGATGACGGCTTCTGGAAACATCAGTAGCTTCACCGTGTCTGACTGGGGTTTGCTTCAGTAAAAGCTTCTCCCTCATTGATCCTGACGACCTGTTGCCTCCATGACAGGTCATGATGGAGGGTCATCACGACGCGCCTGCTGCTGCCACTGATACATCACATGCTGTCCACGTGGATTCATCAAGCAGCACAGACTCGATGCAAAGGTCAAGTTCAGTCAGATTCACTGACATTGATGCAGAACTGTGAGTATTGCTTTATTAATATACAGTCTATGGTGCTA
>NW_019429795.1:0-551 GCF_002814215.2 Seriola lalandi dorsalis
GTGTGAGAGTGTGAGTGAGTGTGAGTGAGTGTGTGAGTGTGTGTGAGTGTGTGAGTGTGAGTGTGTGTGTGTGTGAGTGAGTGTGTGAGTGTGAGTGTGTGTGAGTGTGAGAGTGTGAGTGAGTGTGAGTGAGTGTGTGAGTGTGTGTGAGTGAGTGTGTGAGTGTGAGTGTGTGTGAGTGTGAGAGTGTGAGTGTGTGTGAGTGAGTGTGTGAGTGTGAGTGTGTGTGAGTGTGAGAGTGTGAGTGAGTGTGAGTGAGTGTGTGAGTGTGTGTGAGTGAGTGTGAGTGTGTGAGTGTGTGTGAGTGAGTGTGAGTGTGTGAGTGTGTGTGAGTGAGTGTGAGTGTGTGTGAGTGTGAGAGTGTGAGTGAGTGTGTGAGTGTGTGTGAGTGAGTGTGAGTGTGTGAGTGTGTGTGAGTGAGTGTGAGTGAGTGTGTGAGTGAGTGTGAGTGAGTGTGAGTGTGAGTGAGTGTGTGTGAGTGTGAGTGTGTGTGAGTGAGTGTGAGTGTGAGTGAGTGTGTGTGAGTGTGAGTGTGTGTGAGTGTGAGTGTG
>NW_019429796.1:0-979 GCF_002814215.2 Seriola lalandi dorsalis
GTGTGCGAAAGGGACGTAGGCCGGGGCTCCAGTAGTCGTTACCCTTAATGGATAACTGCCCACCCCAGTAGGAGGTTCCTTTGACTCACCTTTATTTCTGACATGGGACCGGAGCTGCATGTGATGGGTAGATGAAGGGTTTCTTCTGGGTTCAAGATGTCCGTTAAACTGTCCAGTAATTACGCCTGCTACTGGCTGCAGGTTCACACTCCTCCTGCCATTCGGGTCAGGGCCCTGTAGTGACCATGGTTCCTGTCTCTCCTCCTCTTCATCCTCAGTAGTTTCTTCTTCATCGTCAGCTGTGTATTGACTTCTGGCTGCCCCCATTTCAGCCACTAGGGGGGGAGGGCCAATGTCTCTCTCTGACCTGCATGAGGTATTGGTGGCAGCTGAGGATGCGTTATCAGCAAGGTTAGTGGAGAGTGAGCTCTCTAACTCTCCCATTCTCTCATTCATAATCCTCATTACACTCACTATTCTTCCTGTCATGGCGGCCATCTCTTTTTTTAAACTCTGGTTATTTTCATCAGTTGGCATTTCTACGTCCAAAACTCCTGACTTAACCTGTAATAGAGGTGCTTGGATGGTTTTTTCTTTAGTCTGTTCTTTCATTGAAGCATCGTGGTATGGGGGAGGCTCGACAGGTATGGCTGGATACAGGGAGGGTGTCGTAACCTGGCTCTGACCCTTTTTGTTTTCCTCTTCTGGTGTGTGTGTGGTGTGAGTCATGACTGCCGTCTTCTCCCTTCCTGCCTCCCCTCGCTTATCTTCCTTTGACCTTCGTTGTTGCTTTCCCATGGTGGTGAGGATCTCACACAATGCTGTGGTTGTTACTTCTTTCTCTCTTTTTTTCTTCATCCTGGCATAGGTAGGGCCCCAGGAATGTTTTCCAGCTGCCTCCCAATCTGCTACTGCTCTTCTGTGTTCTGCAGAGGCTGCTGTGATGATACATAGTATTGTTTGGGGAGATGGACATGCA
>NW_019429797.1:0-468 GCF_002814215.2 Seriola lalandi dorsalis
ATATACTAAAGTTTAAAGATGTCATAGTATATTAAGGCCTATAACGTGAGAAAAACGACATAGTATAGTATGGTAAAAAAAAAGTGAAAAAAACGATATAGTATAGTATGGCAAAAAATAAAAAAATGGAATAGTATATTAAGGCATAAAAACTTCAGAAAATGTCATAATATGGTATGGTATACAGATTTCATAGTATATTAAAACCTAAAAAGTGAAAAAAACGACATAATATGGTATGACAAAAAAAGTAAAAAAAATAACATAGTATAGTATGGCAAAAAAATCAAAAAATGGCATAGTGTATTAAAGCATAAAAACATCCAAAACATCATAATATGGTATGGTATACAGATTTCATAGTATATTAAGGCCTATAAAGGGAGAAAAATGAAATAGTATAGTATGGCAAAAAAAAAAAAAAAAGTGAAAAAACGACATATTATATAGTATGGCAAAAAAAAAAAA
>NW_019429798.1:0-2767 GCF_002814215.2 Seriola lalandi dorsalis
GTGGAGAGAGTGCGATGTTTATGGAATTAAAGAAAGGAATGTTGAATGGGTTGCCTGACTTTTATAAGGAGGTGCTGGAAGCATGGGGGGAATTTGTAAAATGTGTAAAATATGATTGTAAGAATGTAAGGCAGGTCTGGGAACAGCCAGTTTTTTTGAATCCAAAAATCACACATGAAGGGGGCACACTGTACAATAGGCTGATGTGGAAAGCGGGACTGAGGAAAGTGAGGGACTTAGTGAGTACATACTTATGAGTATGTACCAGGGTTTATGAGAGCACAGGTAGTAGTTGATGAAGTGAGGGACAGGGGTGATGAAATATGGCTGGGTACAGCTGAGGGGATGATGGAGAAGATAAAAGGAGGGATGCCTCAAGAATGGATGGAATTGATAATGAAAGAGGCGGGAGTGGATGGAATAGGTGAGATTGAGCTGTATGTAGGTGAGGGAGAAAAAAAAGTGAACTTGATGAATGTGAAAACCAGTTTGGTGTATAAATGTTTAAGGGGAAAGAATGTAAGGAGACCGGCTGCGGAAAAAGTATGGGAGAGAGTTTTGAAAAACATGGATGCAAGGGTGATTTGGAGGAATTTAAGAGTGAAGTGGAATAGTAGTGAATGTGAAAATTTTGATTTTCTTCTAAGGCATAATAGAGTCTTTAACAATTTAATAATAAGCAAGTTTGATAAGACGGTGAAGAAAGAATGTGATGTATGTGGAAAGGAGGTGGAAACATGTATGCATGAGTTTGTTGAATGCAGTGAGTTGCAAGTATACTTTGAGAGAATGAAAAAATTAATAAAGAGAGGTTGGCAAGATAGAGTGGTGGAAAGCATGGAGTGGAAGATATTGTGGCTGTTTGGTGTGAATGGGAGATTGAAAAAAGGGAATGTGAGTCTATTGAATTATGTATTAAGTCATGCAAGGTATGCGGTCAAACTAAGAAGGAATTTAGCCCATTATGAGAAAAGAAGAGCTGATGTATGGAGCATGTTTAAGAGTGGGTTGAAAAGAGATGTAATTATGATGTATAAATCATTAGATGTAGAGGAGTTTTTTAAAGGGTTTATTGACGGAAGCACCCTTATTAAGATAGGCGGAGATGGAGAGGTAAAAATAGACTTTGGGGAATAGGGGATTAATTTATGAATGCCTGGATTGGGTGGAAACTGTCAAGGTCATATGGTTTTTGTTTACCTGAGTGTTTTGACTGCAGGTGTAAAGCAAAAGGTTTATTTAATTATTTATTTATTTTTGTATTTATTTATTTGTGTATTATGTTTTTTTTTTGTTTTTTTATTTGTTTTTGTTGTTTTTTTTTGAGGGATAATGTGGGACAATATGTATGTGTTGGGTGTGCTCTGAATAATGTTGAAAGAATGTTGAAAGTTATGGATATGATTGATATGCAAATAATGTGTATTGGAAAATAATGTATAATTTTTTGATAATAAAAAACGCCCGATCTCGTCCGATCTCGGAA
Source organism: Seriola lalandi dorsalis (assembly GCF_002814215.2). Classification (NCBI taxonomy): domain Eukaryota; kingdom Metazoa; phylum Chordata; class Actinopteri; order Carangiformes; family Carangidae; genus Seriola; species Seriola lalandi. The sequence goes on from NW_019429798.1 coordinate 1,487, forward strand.
GCCAAGCAGGGTCGGGCCTGGTTAGTACTTGGATGGGAGACCGCCTGGGAATACCAGGTGCTGTAAGGAGGGAGGGAAGGGAAGTTTTAGGGAAAATACAGAAATTTTAAACTTATGGAGAGCAAGAGGTTTAACACTGAAAGGAAAGGTAATTGTAGTCAATGCTCTGATACTGTCAAAAATTAATCATTTAATGGGAACCTGTGAGCTGCCGCAATGGGCACTTAAATCGCTGACAGCAGCAATCTCCTCCTTCCTTTGGAGGGGAAAGGGAAATTCGATAGCTCACAGAGTGTTAATTGCTAATAGAAGGGAGGGGGGTTTAGGATTAATTGACATAGGTGCAAAAAAAGATGCACTCAGGGTTAAAATTATCAGAAATTTTCTAGATCCGGACCGGCAGTACCCCTGGGAGGACTGGTTGGCCAGCTACCTGGCCGAGTACGGGGAGAAAGACGCATACAATCTGTGCTTGCTCCTCCCCAGAAAAGTCAGGAATGGCCTACCTGGCTTCTACCAGGAGGTACTTGAGGCTTGGGGAAAGATTGTGCCCCACCTCTGGCCCAAATGCAGTAATAAAGAGCATGTGCTGCAATTACCTTTCTTGAACAGTCCCTTCTTTGTATATGAGGGGAGAGTTCTGATCAGCGGTCCGATGAGAGAGGCTGGGCTAACAAGGGTGGATCAAGTGATCGATGAGAGAGGAGATTTTAATGTTGAATTGATATGCAAAAAAATGAGAGAGAGAAAAATAATGTATAGAAAAGAAAACATAAGAAAACTGAAAGAGAAATTTGAACAAACCCTTGACCCTGCGTGGCGAGGTTTGCTAAAAGAGAATAAAAAAGGTATTGGAGCTGCTCTTCCCCAACTGGAATACATAGAAAAGGACAACAGAAAAAGACTAGAAAATGTCCAAACGAAGACATGGTACAGGTTGCTAGTAGAGAAAATCAAAAGGACACCTACTGCAGAACATACCTGGGAAAAACAATACCCTTTAAAAGAAATTAAAAAAATATGGACAAATATAGACATACCACTAATAGACGGTATGACAAGAAACCTGGACTTTAACATTCGACACAGAAGGATTTACACTGGAATTATCTTGCACCAAATCAATAAACAGAAATACTCAAGGACTTGCACAATATGCAAACAAGAACCAGAGGACATTGAACACATATTTCAAACATGCATAGAAGCAAAGCAGTTACAGTTATATATAAAATCAATCTTACAGGAACATTGCAATTTAAAAATACACAACAATACGGA
>NW_019429799.1:0-325 GCF_002814215.2 Seriola lalandi dorsalis
AAACATAGAACAACACAAGCCTTTTCATTTAACTCAAGGTCCTCTGACAAGCTTTGTGTGGAGCTCTCAATAGCATCTGAAAGTCTACACCAGTGAATGGAGTTGGTTCAGCTGTAACGGAGTTAGTTAAGTTGTCATCACATGATAACAGGTTGTACACCGGCTGATAAATGGTTGAAAGCTCTGGGGGAAAAAAAATAGCAAGTGGACCTTGAGTTAAGATTATTTTATCAATCTCTCCTCAAACAGAACTATTTAAAATCCTCCTGCATCTCTGAAGAACCACGATATTCTCGCTTCAGGCTGGAACCAGCCCCACTGTTAC
>NW_019429800.1:0-652 GCF_002814215.2 Seriola lalandi dorsalis
GTCATAGTATAGTCAGGCATAAAAATTAATAAAAAATGTCACAGTATAAATGTGAAAAAAAGGCATAGTATAATAAGGCATAAAAATTAATAAAAAATGTCATAGTATAAAAAGGTGTAAAAACTTCATAGTATAGTGAGGTATAAAAATGTGAAAAAATGTCATAGTATAGTATGGCATGAAAATGAGAAAAAACGTCATAGTATAGTAAGGCATAAAAATTTCATTGTATAAAAAGGCATTAAAATGTCACAGTATAATAAGGCATAAAAATGTTCAGAAAAAGGTCAGAGTATAGTAAGGCATAAAAATTAATAAAATGTCACAGTATAACAAGGAATAAAAATGTCAAAAAAATGTCATAGTATAATAAGGTATTAAAATTTCACAGTATAATAAGACAAAAAAATGTCAAAAAATGTCATAGTATAATAAGGTATAAAAATTTGAAAAAACATCATAGTATAATAAGGCATAAAAATTTCATTGTATAATAAGGCATAAAAATGTCATAGTATAATAAGACAAAAAAATGTCAAAAAATGTCATAGTATAATAAGGTATAAAATTTGAAAAAAAATCATAGTATAATAAGGCATAAAAATTTCATTGTATAATAAGGCATTAAAATGTCATAGTATAGTCAGGCATA
>NW_019429801.1:0-463 GCF_002814215.2 Seriola lalandi dorsalis
CATTCTGCTCTGATATACTCAGACCTGTGTTCCTGTCTGAAGCTCAACATTTCCTGATACGACTCCTCTACAGCAACAAGAGAGAAAACACCTGTGACTTTCTGTCTCATTTAACACAATATATGGAAAGACTTTAAAGCTCCACCATGACACTGAAAAGACTGTTCAATAATCAATAGATCACACTCTTGATCAGTTCAATACACTCAGGCTTAAATCTCCACTCTTGGTCTGGTGTGACCAGTAGTTTATGGAGGCTCATGTTAATGTGTGTGAACTTTAAATAGATGATGTTGGTAAATGACAGGACTGAGTCACTTCACTGATGATGACTTCTCTCTACCTGTGCAGCTGTTACATTATGTTTGATCATGAACCATTATCCCATCAGGGTTTGTTGTCACCACAGCTGCTGCTGTTCAGAGAAACTCACACTCACTGTGGAGAATTAAACAGTGGAAAG
>NW_019429802.1:0-577 GCF_002814215.2 Seriola lalandi dorsalis
TTGCACATTCACTTTTTATTTTATTCACAGACATTACAGTATAAAAATCCACGATATGATCACCCTAAAAGTATTGTATTTTATTTCATTTTATTTGTATCACAGCTCCATCTTATTTGTGATGTGGGTGACAATGAGGATTCGAACAAGAGAGACTGATGTGCCCATGAGAGGAGAAAAGCATTACTTACCATTGCCCTTTTTGTCATACATGCAGACAATAAACTGGCTGTTACCAGTGCTCAGCCCTGACCATCCTGCCTCGTCTCCGCCCCAGTAAACACCTGAGCCTTCTGTCCCCGACCACGAGTTCTGCCAGTGCGAGTCCTGTTCCCCGTCTGCCCATCCCTGTGGCTGTTTGGCATTCTCCAGCTCCCTCGATGACATCTGCAGCCTGCTCCCGAACGCTCGTCACCAACAGCCCCAGCCTTCGGGTCCACGAACTTTCCCGTGTGTGTGAGCTCAGTCAACTCGCTCCACTCACCGGACCCCCAGCTCTCCAGCCCCGGACCCCTTCCTTCCTCAACTACTAATCCCCACCTGTGTCTGTTCTCTCTGCTGGTTTATCAATAAAGGT
>NW_019429803.1:0-627 GCF_002814215.2 Seriola lalandi dorsalis
CATAAATGGTCATAAAAACGTCATAGAATGGTAAGGAATGAAACGACATAGTATAATAAGGCATTAAAATGTCAAAAAACGTCATAGAATAGTATGGCATAAAATGTCAAAAATACATCATAGTATATTAAGGCATAAATGGTCATAAAAACGTAATAGTATGGTGAGGAATAAACGACATAGTATAATAAGGCATGAAAATGCCAAAAAATGTCATAGTCCTGTATGGCATAAAACTACTAGTATATTAAGGCATAAATGGTCATAAAAACGTCATAGAATGGTAAGGAATGAAACGACATAGTATAATAAGGCATTAAAATGTCAAAAAACGTCATAGAATAGTATGGCATAAAATGTCAAAAATACATCATAGTATATCAAGGCATAAATGGTCCTAAAAACGTCATAGTATGGTAAGGAATGAAACGACATAGTATAATAAGGCATAAAAATGCCAAAAAACGTCATAGTCCAGTATGGCATAAAACTGTCAAAAAACGTCATAGTATAGTATGGCATAAAATGTCAAAAATACATCATAGTATATTAATGCATAAATGGTCATAAAAACGTCATAGTATGGTAAGGAATGAAACGACATAGTATAGTAAGGCATAAAAATGC
>NW_019429804.1:0-592 GCF_002814215.2 Seriola lalandi dorsalis
TTGTGAGTGAAAGTGTGTGTGAAGGTGTGTATGTGTGTGTCAGTATCAGGATCAGAGAACGACAGTTTTCCTCTGTTCCAGTCCAGATTCACTCTGATCCTCTGGAGCTTCTTCTTCACTGAGAGATCAATGGATGAAGCTGGTGGTGACAGTGCTGAGTATTTACCTTCATCAAACCATATACTCCATAAACCAGACTCTATGTCTCCCTTCCTCTGGACAGACTCTTCCAACACACCCAGTTCCCAGTCTGTACTGTCTCCAACCTCGACGTCCCAGCTGTGAGTCCCTGAGTCAAAACCCTCAGAGCCCAGGACAGAGCAGGAGCAGTAATAATCAATCCTCTCTGGATTGTCAGGAAGCTTCTGTCTCTCTCCTCGTCTCACTCTGGTCAGATCTTCAGACAGGATTAGTTCTGGACCAGCAGTGTTTGGGTCCAGAACCACAGGACTGTAGGAGACCATGTCCTTCATCTTGTTCCAGATGTTGAAGGTCAGGTTGCCCAGGTGTTTGGCCTGGTCTATCAGAGCTCCTGAGCCCAGCTGGTGATCCTCCAGCAGGGGGCGCTGCTGGACTCTGTCCACTGCAGCCT
>NW_019429805.1:0-631 GCF_002814215.2 Seriola lalandi dorsalis
GCAGCGACCTGCTTTGGATTAACTGAGAGTGAACCAAATTCTCTTCAGAATCAGCAGCCACGACACAAGGCCAGCTGATTTTCCAAGCAACAGGAGTCATAGAAGAGTTAGCGTGGAACAGCTAACTCTGTGAGAACAAAGGAGATAACAGCAAAGCAACACAGCCAGACAGGACTTTACTCCACCAGGAAGACTCCCAACTCACTGGACTTTACACCAACACTGGAAAGGACACTGGACCTCTTTGCTTGTTCCAAGGACTGGGTAACGTTAACTGACTGGGCCTAACCTTTCCCAGCACAGCATAGCACAGCACAGCATAGCTAAGCAACAGACGTCTTAACTTTGTTAATGTACTTGTTGATTGATGTCTTGTTGTTGTAATGTTTGCTTGGATTGTGGTCAGTCATACAGTTAATCGAGTACTCATATGTTCACACACATAGCAGTACGTCTCAGTTCTAGAACCTGCATGAAGCTAACCTCCCCCCTCTAACCTGGTACCTTTAGATTACATAAACTAGGCTAACCACTGGGACTGTACCTGGGGTGGGGGTAGGGGGGCTATGTTTGCTTGCCATTTTGCTTATCAAAACGAAAATTTCTATGATCATTGAACTTCAAAATACAA
>NW_019429806.1:0-563 GCF_002814215.2 Seriola lalandi dorsalis
AGCTACAGGTCTCAGAAAGTTAAGAAAAAACTTCAATAGTGAAGGAAAACTCTGAGATGTCTCAGCAGCTGTGCCCCGATCCACTGTGTCGCTGCCAGGTTGTTTGTCAGGTATATGGAGACAGACATTCTAAAGTGGCTTTGATAGTTATAATGATTAGAACTTAGAATGACGTCATAATGAGGATTCCACACACACACACACTGAATTCTCTCTACTGAATACTACACTCCTCAGGGTTAAACAGTAGCTAGAAAAGTTATGCATTATTCACGAATTGGCCATAAAATGTGATCTGATCTTCATGTAAGACATACGTATAGTAATCACAATGTACTTAAGGTAACAATACACAGACATTTATAAGTGCTCGTGACTATATTGAACACAGCCATTAAACACTCACAATGCTGGTGGAAAAAATAAGTGGCCCTTGGATTAAAAAACTGGTCCCAGTATTAACCTCATACAAGCTCTTCCAGTAGGTGCTAATCAGACCTGCATATTGTTCAGGATGAATTTTGGACTATTCAGACCTGCAGCAGCTCAGACATAGTCTTTAA
>NW_019429807.1:0-3700 GCF_002814215.2 Seriola lalandi dorsalis
ACGTTTTTTGATGTTTTTATGCCTTAATATACTATGACATTTTTTGATGTTTTTATGCCTTACTATACTATGATGTATTATGCTTTACTATACTATGACGTTTTTTGACATTTTTACACCTTAGTATACTATGATGTATTATGCCTTACTATACTATAACGTTTTTTGATGTTTTTATGCCTTACTATACTATGATGTTTTTTGATGATATAATGCCTTAATATACTATGACGTTTTTGACATTTTTATGCCTTACTGTACTATGACATTTTTTAGATTTTTATGCCTTACTATACTATGACATATTATGCCTTACTACACTATGATGTTTTTTGACATTTTTACACCTTAGTATACTATGACGCTTTTTGATGTTTTTATGCCTTATTGTATTATGACGTTTTTTTGATGTTTTTATACCTTACTATACTATGACGTTTTTTGATGTTTTTATGCCTTAATATACTATGACATTTTTTGATGTTTTTATGCCTTACTATACTATGACATATTATGCCTTACTATACTATGACATATAATGCCCTACTATACTATGACATTTTTTAATGTTTTTATGCCTTACTATATTATGACTTTTTTTGCATTTTTGCACCTTTTTCTGCCTAACCATACCACAAAAAAACTCTTACTCTGTAAAATATGATATTTTAATTAGTTGAACGATGATTTCAGGGCCCTTGTATTGTGGATCAGTGGTTAGAGATGCTGACTTTCAGACAGAAGGGTGTTGGTTCAAATTCCGGTCACCATTTGACATTTTTATGCCTTACTATAAAATCACATTTTTTATGTTTTTATGCCTGACTATACTATGACGTATTATGTCTTACTATACAATCACATTTTTTTATGTTTTTATGCCTGACTATATTATGACATATTATGCCTTACTTTACTATGACGTTTTTTGACGTTTTTATGCCCTATTATACTTGATGGTATTATGCCTTACTATATTGCTATACTACGTTTTTTTATTTTTTTATGCCTAATTTTAACATGATGGTCTTTTATATTTTTATGCCTTAGAATACGATGACCTTTTTTTGCACTTACCACACTGTGTCTTTTTCTGCCTATCAATACCACAGAAAACTCTTGCCTTGGTCAATATATTTTAATGTTTCAAAGAAAACATCTTCTATCATGGCCTAGTGGTTAGCGCTGCTGGCTTTTAACCAAAAGGTTGTTGGTTCGAACCCCAGTCACCACAGGTGCAGCATTGAATGTTTTTCGTATTATGCCTTACTATACTATAACGTTTTTTGATGTTTTTATTCCTTACTTACTATGACGTTTTTTGACGTTTTCATGCCTTACTATACTATGACGTTTTTTGACGTTTTTATGCCTTAGTATACTATGACATTTTTTTAGATTTTTATACCTTACTATACTATGACGTTTTTATGCCTTACTAAAGTATGACGTTTTATGACTTTTTTATGTCTTACAAAATATGCCATTTTTGTTGTTTTCTTGCTTTGGTATACTATGACGTATTTTTGACATTTTCATGCCTTAGTATACTATCACGATTTTATACCTTACTATACTATGACGCTTTTTGATGTTTTTATGCCTTAGTATACTATGATGATTTTATGCACTTAACATTCTGTGCCTTTTTCTGCCTAACCATACCACAAAAAACTTTTACTTTGTTGAACGATGTCCTAAGCAATCTTGTATCGTGGCTCAGTGGTTAGAGATGCCGACTTTCAAACAGAAGGCTGTTAGGTCAAATCCCAGTCACCATAGGTTCACCATGAAATGAAATGACTCTTTTTAATATTATGACGTATTCATGCCTTACTATACTATGACATATCAAGCCTTACTATGCTAATGTTTTTTCATTTTTATGCCTCATTTTAAAATGACCTTTATTGACGTTTTTATGCCTTACTATACTATGACTTTTTATGCCTTACTATAGTATGACATTTTATGATGTTTTTATGCCTTACTATACTATGATGTATTATGCTTTACTATACTATGACGTTTTTTGACATTTTTACACTTTAGTATACTATGATGTATTATGCCTTACTATACTATGATGTTTTTTGATGTTTTTATGCCTTACTATACTATGATGTTTTTTGATGATATAATGCCTTAATATACTATGACGTTTTTGACGTTTTTATGCCTTACTATACTATGACGTATTATGCCTTACTATACTATGACGTTTTTTGACGTTTTTATGCCTTACTATACATGACATTTTTTAGATTTTTATGCCTTACTATACTATGACGTTTTTTAGATTTTTATGCCTTACTATACTATGACATATTATGCCTTACTATACTATGATGTTTTTGACATTTTTACAGCTTAGAATACTATGACGTATTATGCCTTACTATACTATGACGTTTTTGGATGCTTCTATGCCTTATTGTATTATGATGTTTTTTTGACGTTATGCCTTACTATACTATGACGTTTTTTTATGTTTTTATGCCTTAATATACTATGACATTTTTTAGATTTTTATGCCTTAGTATACTATGACATATTATGCCTTACTATATTATGACGTTTTATGACTTTTTTAAACCTTATTATATTACATCGTTTTCTGATGTTTTTATGCCTTAGTATACTATGACGTATTATGCCTTACTATACTATGACATTTTTTGATGTTTTTATGCCTTACTATACTATGACGTATTATGCCTTACTATACTATGACGTTTTTTGACATTTTTACACCTTAGTATACTATGACATATTATGCCTTACTATACTATGACGTTTTTTGATGTTTTTATGCCTCATTATACTTTGACATTTTTTGATGTTTTTATATCTTACTATACTATGACGTATTATGCCTTACTATACTATGACGTTTTTTGACATTTTTACACCTTAGTATACTATGACGTATTATGCCTTACTATACTATGACGTTTTTTGATGCTTTTATGCTTTATTGTATTATGATGTTTTTTTGACGTTATGCCTTACTATACTATGACATTTTTTGACGTTTTTATGCCTTACTATACTATGACATTTTTTTGATTTTTATGCCTTAGTATACTATGACATATTATGCCTTACTATATTATGACGTTTTATGACTTTTTTAAGCCTTATTATATTACAACGTTTTTTGATGTTTTTATGCCTTAGTATACTATGACGTATTATGCCTTACTATACTATGACATTTTTTGATGTTTTTATGCCTTACTATACTATGACGTATTATGCCTTACTATACTATGACGTTTTTTGATGCTTTTATGCCTTATTGTATTATGATGTTTTTTTGACGTTATGCCTTACTATACTATGCTGTTTTTTGACGTTTTTATGCCTTACTACACTATGACATTTTTTAGATTTTTATGCCTTAGTATACTATGACGTTTTTTAGATTCTTATGCCTTGCTATACTATGACATATTATGCCTTACTATACTATGATGTTTTTGACATTTTTACAGCTTAGAATACTATGACGTATTATGCCTTACTATACTATGACGTTTTTGGATGCTTTTATGCCTTATTGTATTATGATGTTTTTTTGACGTTATGCCTTACTATACTATGATGTTTTTTGATGTTTTTATGCCTTAATATACTATGACATTTTTTGATGTTTTTATGCCTTACTATATTATGACATATTATGCCTTACTATACT
>NW_019429808.1:0-603 GCF_002814215.2 Seriola lalandi dorsalis
GAGAAGAAACAAAGTCTTCCCACCAGTTTCCTGCTCTGAAGGAAACATCTTCACTCTTCATCGTGGGCAGCGAGACCAAACTCTTTAGAAACACATTTCTCAAGTCAAGGACTAAAGAAATGATCCCTGAAAGTATAGTCTTGGTTTGTTCTGGATGTTTCTCAGGGTCTTATATCTACAGACGACCACTTTTACTCCTGGTGGAGTCATGTGGAGAAGGAGGACACACCTCCTACCATCACAGCTTCATCATTGACAGATTTACTTGTTTTTAAACGAGGTCTATAAATAAAGTGACTTGAATCTGGAGGAGCTGTGTCTTCCTGAACCAGGTATTGATCATGTAGGAGAGTAAATGTCCTTTTTATCTTTATGAATTGGCTCCAGGATTTTTTTCACCTTTATATGTTATATATAACAAACCAACTCCTAATGTTGGGATAACAGTAGTGGATGGAAATGATCTTTAACTCACATGTTCTTTGGCTGATTTTCTGCAAATTCAGTTAAACTTTGTTCTACATTTGGATGTAAACCTCAGACAGTGTTTCATCACTGTCAGTTTCTCTCCACTACAAAATAAGAGGCTCGTCAATGATGAAG
>NW_019429809.1:0-763 GCF_002814215.2 Seriola lalandi dorsalis
TGGTCTCTGTTGGACTCTGCTGGTGTCTGTTGGACTCTGCTGGACTCTGTTGGACTCTGCTGGTCTCTGTTGGACTCTGCTGGTCTCTGTTGGACTCTGTTGGACTCTGCTGGACTCTGATGGACTCTGGTGGTCTCTGTTGGACTCTGGTGGACTCTGGTGGTCTCTGTTGGACTCTGGTGGACTCTGTTGGACTCTGGTGGTCTCTGTTGGTCTCTGCTGGACTCTGTTGGACTCTGCTGGTCTCTGTTGGACTCTGTTGGACTCTGGTGGTCTCTGTTGGACTCTGTTGGACTCTGTTGGTCTCTGTTGGACTCTGGTGGTCTCTGTTGGACTCTGGTGGTCTCTGCTGGACTCTGTTGGACTCTGGTGGTCTCTGTTGGTCTCTGTTGGTCTCTGCTGGACTCTGTTGGACTCTGTTGGTCTCTGGTGGACTCTGGTGGTCTCTGTTGGACTCTGGTGGTCTCTGTTGGACTCTGTTGGACTCTGTTGGTCTCTGGTGGACTCTGGTTGTCTCTGTTGGACTCTGGTGGTCTCTGTTGGACTCTGTTGGACTCTGTTGGTCTCTGGTGGACTCTGGTGGTCTCTGTTGGACTCTGGTGGTCTCTGTTGGTCTCTGCTGGACTCTGTTGGACTCTGGTGGTCTCTGTTGGACTCTGGTGGTCTCTGTTGGACTCTGTTGGACTCTGTTGGTCTCTGTTGGACTCTGGTGGTCTCTGTTGGTCTCTGCTGGACTCTGTTGGACTCTGGTGGTCTCTGTTGG
>NW_019429810.1:0-640 GCF_002814215.2 Seriola lalandi dorsalis
TGAAAGTAATGGAACAAATGAAACGCAAAAATCCAGGAGTTACAGATAAAAGATTTAACAGGCATTCAGAGTGTTGGGATTAAAGCCTGTGGCAGTTCAGTAAATACGGATAAAATGCTTATAGACTTGCTCTGCAAGTGACAACCAGCAACAAAGTGAACATGGCTGACATGTTGTCGGAAAGTAGTGTCAGCAATGGCTAATATAGTCAGGATGGCCGAGCGGTCTAAGGCGCTGTGTCCAGGTCGCAGGCTCCTCTGGAGGCGTGGGTTCGAATCTCACTTCTGACATGAACATTTTCACTGGAGCAGCATCTTTCTTTCATTCATTCAGAATACCTCAGAGTGACCCAGGGGCAGGACTAAAACCTTGCTGGGGAAATGATATATTACTTACAGGCACAGAGGCACACACTGCAGTGGGATTCTGGACACAACAAAGAAGAATCTGTTCAAATCCCTTTTAACAATAATAGAAAATAACAACCCAAAATAAAGTGTCCACTTTTCAGCTTATAGCTGCTCTTAAGTTGAGAGTTCAAGTAGATAAGTTCTCACAGTTCAAAGTTCACAGTTCCATAAAGTCAGTCCAATGTCTGTTATGATTCAAGTTCAAGTCTGTCTACCCGGGTAGTGTGTGT